>NC_053162.1:62966168-63016168 GCF_016835505.1 Polypterus senegalus | reverse complement strand
TAATGCTGCTAGTGTAGCTAACAAAGTTCAAACTAGAGCACTCTATGCACAGGGGAACCCTTGGGATGAATGTGAGGGATTATATGGGTCAGAGCGTTCATATGGGCCCTATTAAAGTAAGCATCTTCCTATCATTTTGTGCATATACTGTTCAATGGTTTATATATACATTATAAACCATCTGGGAAAAACTAGAGTCCATTTATAAAAAAAATAAAAAGTAAATTTTTTTATCCTTGCTTATTTATACAAGTATATTTAGCTAAGACTGAATAAATTAAAATATTCAGTGATCTGTCAAATAGTAATAAATGCACCAGTTGCACAAAAAAGTAGTTGCCTAAGAAAAAACAGATCCAAAAAATCCTCATGCTGTAGAAAGCAATAAAGTAAAATACATCTGAAATATGGAACTATGTAATAATAAATTATTACATTTAGAACTCAAGTTTGTTCCAAGTAATTTAGATTTCATTAGCACGTTATTAATGATATATTTACACTTTTTTTCAGAGTCTGAACATTTTCATCTTGTCTGTGAAATTTTATCCATATATGCCAAAAGACTTAACTGGAGACTCTAAATTGGCCCTGTGTGATAGTGGAGAGGTGCAAAGAGAGTACAACAATCGATACAACAATGAAGATGGGTCCCAGTCAAGGCTGTTTTTCACCTAGTGCCCAATGAGGCCTGTATAGGCTACAGCCTTCAGCCCCTTATACGTCTGTGGACGTTTGTGGCCTCTGACAGATGCTTAGAAGTCGAACGAGCTTAACTATAAGAAGAAATAAAAGTTGTAACAAAGTTTACATAGGGGAACCTATTGGAAAGATCACCACCCAGCCTGCAGGGACAAGAAGATCAGGGGGTCGACCTGTCCCCTTATTTCATAGCTGGTCCTCTACTCAAGCTAATGTTCTGCTGGAACACTCAATGATAATGAGAATTGACTGTATATACATTGACAAAAAACTGAGAGAAAAAATGAAAAATCATACACATTTTAGCTTTTTATTGCATTTTCAACAATACTTTAAGTTAGAAACATGAACAGTTCTGTTTACTAAACACATACAGTTAGGTCCATAAATATTTGGACAGAGAAAACTTTTTTCTAATTTTGGTTCTGTACATTACGACAATGAATTTTAAATGAAACAACTCAGATGCAGTTGAAGTGCAGACTTTCATTTTTAATTCAGTGGGGTGAACAAAATGATTGCATAAAAATGTGAGGCAACTAAAGCATTTTTTTAACACAATCCCTTCATTTCAGGGGCTCAAAAGTAAATGGACAAATTAAATAACTGGAAATAAAATGTTCATTTCTAATACTTAGTTGAAAACCCTTTGCTGGCAATGACAGCCTGAAGTCTTGAACTCATGGACATCACCAGATGCTGGGTTTCCTCCTTTTTAGTGGTCTGCCAGGCCTTTACTGCAGCGGCTTTCAGTTGCTGTTTGTTTGTGGGCCTTTCTGTCCGAAGTTTAGTCTTCAGCAAGTGAAATGCATGCTCAATTGGGTTAAGATCAGGTGACTGACTTGGCCATTCAAGAATTTTCCACTTCTTTGGTGTAATAAACTCCTGGGTTGCTTTGGCTGTATGTTTAGGGTCATTGTCCATCTGTATTGTGAAATGCCGCCCAATCAATTTGACTGCATTTTGACTGCACTTCAACTGCATCTGAGCTGTTTCATTTAAAAATCATTATGGTAATGTAAAGAACCAAAATTAGAAAAAAGTTGTCTCTGTCCAAATAGGACCTAAACTGTATAATTAAACACTCAAATCTTTCCAATGATAAATATGTCTTTTGTCTACAATATACAGAAATTATGCATATGGTATCAGAAAAAAAAATCTGAATATTCAACTTTTCACTTTTAACTCACCACAAATGGCAGTCATAGACATAACTACTATAAAATCGATTCAATTCGTAATGTACTTGTGGAACCTTTTAAAAGAACGTATTTACTAAATTGTACGTATCATAGACTACAAATAAAATGATCCAGAGTCACATGTGGGAACCTTGCATTAATTTTTTTCAGGGTACTCTAGTTTTCCATCCACAGAAGTGATGCGTTAACCAGTAGCAAAAACTGGCTGACTGCAAGTGTTGATTTATACTGGTTAATGTGCTCTGCACTGGGTCTGGTGACCTATTCCAGGTTTGTTTTCCACCTTGAATCCAGCGTTACTAGGACAGGCACTGGCTTTCTATAAACCTAAACTGGATAATAATAGTGTAACACAATGTAGGTATCATTATATTTTATTATGAAGAATTCATTGAAAAGCTCATTTAAAATGTTATATTATAAGAAAGTTAACTAGTGGTGAAAGACATGTATCCTTAGGGTGAACAGAGCCTTAATTCGTTCTGGGCACCTAAAAAAAGGCCATTTAGAAATAGTTAACATAACATGTACTACAGTGGTGCCTTGACTTACGAGTTTAATTTGTTCCGTGACAGAGCTCGTAACTCAAATTACTCGTATGTCAAATCAATTTTCCTTATTGAAATGAATTGAAATGCCATTAATCCATTCCAGACCCCCAAAACACATCACAATTGTTTGTTACATGCTTTTAAATAAGAAAAATGTACTTATAAATAACGAATATTGTATAAAAACACAATACAATAGAATGTACTGCAATAAACTGGTTTATTAAGTATAATGTACAGCATTTACATTGGAGATCAGACAACTTGAAGACGCTGACGGAGGTGGAGGAGAAAGGCTGAACTGAATAACTGAATCTTATTTGCTGATTTTTGCCCTTTTCCCCATGCCTTTCTCACTGTCATCTGCAGGAGTTTGAGATAAAAACCTGTCCAATGAGGTCTGTTTCATCCTCCCTTTCATTATGTTTCTGAAATGAGTTAAGCAAGTGTCATTAAATAGCACCATCGCACGCCCAGGTGCAACTTTTTCTGGGTGTTTCTTTTGAATGAAGTCTGAACGTTTCTCCCACATTGCCAACATTTCCTTTATCTCACTTGTAGAGATAACCTCTGCCGTGTCACCTATTTCCTGCAAAACCTCTGTGTGCTGCTGCGTCTATAGCTCCTTTAGCTCCTCCGTTGTCAGTTCCTTGGAGTGCTCCTTGATGTCACCTTCATCCATGTCCAGGCCCATAGATTTGCCAAGGGATACAATCTCCTCCACCACTGCCGCTTAAGGTTCAAGTCTTTCAAAGTCCATTTCAGACACAACTTCAGGCCACAACTTCTTCCATGCAGAGATCAAGGTCCTCTTTTTAACACCATGCCAGGCCATATTGATAATTCTGAGGCATATCACAGTGGTCATTCCACAACTCTTGAAGGGTGAGGTTTGTGCTCTCCGTCACCTCAAAGCAGTGGCAGAACAGGTCCTTGGTGAAGAGCTTCTTGAAATTAGAAATCACCTGCTAGTCCATGGGCTGCAGGATAAGGGTGGTGTTGGGTGGAAAGTGGAGAACCTTTATAAACTTGAACTCTTCAAGGATGTCATCTTCGAGGTTAGGTGGGTGTGCAGGCACACTGTCCAAGACAAGAAGGGCTTGCAGGGGTACGTTATTTTCCTGGAGATATTTCTTAATGTCAGGACAAAAGACCAAATTCAACCACTCCACAAAGAACTGCCTGGTGACCCAAGCCCTCGGGTTTGCCCTCCACATAACCTGCAGTTTTTCTTTTAGAATCTCATGTGACTTAAAGGCTCTGGGGTTTTCTGAATGATAAACGAGCAGCGGCTTAATCCTGCAGTCGCCACTCGCAATGCCGCACAGTGCAAGAGTTAGCCTAACTTTCATGGGTTTGTGGCCTGGCATCCTCTTCTCCTCTGCTGTTATACAAGTCCTCCTTGGCATCTTCTTCCAGAAGAATCCTGTCTCATCACAGTTGAAGACTTGCTGGGGGATGTATCCTTTGGCTGCTATAATTCTGGCAAAAGTTTTGAGGTAATCCTCAGCTGCCTTCATATCCACTCTCGCTGCCTCACCATGCCTGACAACGGAGTGAATGCCGGTCATCTTTTTAAAATTCTCGTACCAGCCCCAACTGGTTTTAAACGGCTCGCCTGATGCCTCATCTGTCGAAGTGCCCGGAGTCTGCTGCAGCAAATCAGCGTAAATAGCTTGTGCCTTCTCACAGATTATAGCCTTCGTCACGGTATCTCCTGCAAGCTGCTTCTCCGTCAACAACACCATCAGCAGCTTCTCCATATTTTCATGGATAAATGTCCGCTGTTTAGAAATTATTAGAAACACCCTTGGCTGGCGTTATAGCCTTTATCGACTCCTTCTGCTTCAGTATGGTGCAGATTATAGAAATGCTACGCTTGTACTGCTTCACCAGGTCAACTAAACGCACACCTTGGTCATTTTTATCGATAATTTCTTTCTTTAATTCAATGCACATCATCCACTTCTTCTTCTTAGCACTGTCCTTCACACTCACCTTCTTTGGACCCAAGGTTGGAAAAACGAAGTTTTACAAAATAACTGCAAGCACAAATGCGAGCACAACACTGATGCTTCCACTGAGAGTTAACCGCTTAAAGTGAACGAGTGAGACACAGGATGCTGGGCAGATGTTGCGGTGTTCACTGTGGCGTTCGCTGTACAGCGGTTGGGTATCTGAAGCTGGCTCGTAACCTGAATTTTAGCTCTAAACTCAGAGCAAAAAATTGGCAAAGAGACGGCTCGTATCTCAAAACACTCATTAGTTGGGACACTCGTAAATCAAGGTACCACTGTAATTACATTAGTAACACTTAATATGCTCAGCAAACAAGCCTATTCAAAGTACTGGCCTAAAACACACTATTTACCGTTTAGGATATCTCATTATTATTTATATCTTAGTAACTATATATTTCAAAATCTCATACAAACACACACACAAAGAAGACACTAAGCAAGTGCTGATGTGCACAGACTTTTTATGTGTATAATTCATTCCAGTAAAAGGTGTAATGGGCACATTCTACATACAGTTTGCAACTTATTTGCCTGACATTAAAATCTTTGTAAACAAAAACATAGGCAAAAAACAAAACTATAACAATTTAAAAAATAAACAGATGATTTTTAAAACTTTTAATACAGTACCAGTTATGTTATAAACACAGCAGACACTAGAGCATAAAGAAACAAACTTAAGTTTTAAACAGATAAAGTAAGAAAGATGACAATGAATTTTACATTGTACACATACTGAGAGCTATATAGATCTTACATTATATAAAATATTTTATTACGCCTGTCAAAGGAACTCTGTTGCTCATTATATTTCACTATCTGTGCCCTTGAGTTGATTGATTGCACTGTAAATGAAACCACATTCCCCAAGGTGCAGAAGGCAGACTGAAGTAAACTTCAATGAATGGAAAAAAAGTGAAATTTGATACTTGTTTGAAGGGGAGGGTGCAGAGAAGCGACAATACACTTCTCAGTCACATACCAGTTGTCATATCAGTTCAAGCAGAAGATATAGCTATTATATCTTGTCCATAAAATAAATAAATTTAAAATGTGGAGATTATCTTAATCACATAAATAAAAAATAAATAAGCAGACTGTCTTTGCTTTGGTCTTCAAGTTCAAAATCACAATTTCAGTGTGAAATTAACACTAAAAATTATAATATGTTTTATCTTTGTAGATGCATATGGATTCAGGCTTAACTCTTTCAATGTTTAATGAGAATGTACCTATACAGAAAAGCATTTGTGTTAATCCTTTTAGAAATGGCAATTGTTAAAAATTGTTCTGTGGTGTTATGTCAAAATGTATTCAATACTCATGTTGTAACCTACCTAGACAGAATGATAAAGTCTTGGAAAGCAATACTGCAGAGATGAACAGATAATGTTAAAACATAAAAAATTTTTAAAATTCATAACAATATCATGTTCACAATAAGAATCTACCAACATTAACATTAAATTCTCTCCAGCATCTGCTATGTGTAATTTAATTTATCCAACTTTATAGACACCCTGGCGTATAGGCAACAAAGTGCCAGAACTAGAAACAAGGCAGGAGCACACTACCCTCTCCCTCCCCTCCAACACACACGCATGCACGCACACACATACGCACAGAGAGTCCACATGTACAGTGTTAGGGCAGATTCAAATCCAAGACTCTGGAGTGAAGTTGTGTATAGTGCATTGTGCAATACTACAGTACCATCAAGAATATAAAATGAAAAAACTCTTTCATTTTAATCTAGCTGCATTTTATCCAAAACATTAATATGCCCAAGAACTAAAATTGACTCTGCTGTCTTATTTGTACTTTAGAATAGCAGCCTATCATATGCCATAAATACACTTTCACTGCCATCAAGGAAAGGCTCTTTTGAATGAGGCATAGAGAGTTAAACAATGGACAACAACTGCATGACACAAAGCACATTCATTTTCTTAATATGTGTTGTACCTAGCCAAAAAGTCCATTTTATCCCATAAACTGTACTTTTTGCAAAACACCTTGCAGAATATTACTATTTTGCTAATACATTGGGGTTCTACTCGTTTAAAAACATTAAAGTTACATTTGTATGTGAAATCAAAGCACAGAAAACAAATCTCTAATTGAAATGTAAGATTAAGAACCTATTATAAACATAATCTGATATTTCTATTTAAATGGCATATAAAATAAATATATATTAATATTAAGGCTGGGAACTGATGGAAAAAAATAATTGCATGAATGTATATAATTAATCATGATTAATGTAACATTAAAACATGTAATTACAAAATGAATACAGAAACCATAAAGTAAATGCAAACTGAATCACAAATTTAATGTAGAATCAACATAAAATAATAAAAAAAAATAATGACATAGTTTAAACTTAAACATGAACTTTTAACAAAATACTTCCTGAGCAAGTACAATCTGAATTTGAATGCCTTCCTAAAAGGCAAGTTGAAAAGAAGGCAATAACAAAAGGGCCAATGTATTAATTATCAAATTGGCATAGCATATGAGACACAGACGTGTTAAAGTAAAATTTAAATGACTGAAATGACTGTTGACTTTGAATGCACTGCTGAAGACTGTTTAATTAAAAGAATAAGCATTTCTTAAATGGGCATACATTAAAATTAGTGTTAAAACTCCATAAATACGAGACCTGTCTGAGGAAAACAGGACTACCTGGCGAAGCTGACATAAAAGAAGGTTTATGATCACCATTTTGCAGACAGTTTAGCAAGTATACAGGTTAAATGTTTTTGTGGTTGGCACAATCGTGGTGTGGCTTAACATTTTCTGGGTTACAAAAGGTGTGCTACCACAGAAAAATTGTTTGAAATAACTGCTACAACTACACTTTTGCTCCTAGCACACTAAACAAAGATCTCTGTAGCTACTATTTCAGCTTTACTATCAGGTAAACAAATACTTTCACAAAAGGTACAAATCTAACACAATTGCGCTTTTATTCAAAAATATAACTGCAGAAACAAAAAGCCACCTTAACATGCGACATTGACACCCACTTATTATGACTGCCTCCGTGGCGCGATAGAATCAGCTGCCGACTGGGAATCAAAAGGTTACATGTTCGATCCTGCACCACTCCGTTTTGAGAAGTAAACTGCTCTTAGTCTTACTATTTTAGAATAATAACATACACTTGATTTCAGTGTCCAACAGCCGGTCATGTCTGCATGCACGTTTTGTGGCATTACACATGTATTTTTGAGCATGTCCGTGCCAAATAAATAACATTCGACGTTTTGAAGAAATCATTTTATGACACGATTTACCTTTATTTGTTTACTTACTTCCTAAAGCCTAAAGTCACAAGTAGTGTGCAGAGGGCATGCTCAAAAATGTGTGTAATACCACGAAAAGTGCCTGCTGACACTTTAGTATGTAAGCAATGGTATGTGCATTCTTGCTCCGATGTAGAAGGAAGCTGAGTTTATCTCTGTTACAGCGCGTCTATGTGAAAACAGCAGTGTCAGATGCGGGGGTGGGGTGTGTTTGGGCTCGTGAACGCAGCTGAGATAATAAAACTGACTAAAGGAAAAAAAAAAAAAAAAACAAAGCTAACTTTTACAAGTATCATAAATTACACCGGCTGTTACAGACTGAAATCATGTGTATGTTTTTATTCTAAAATAGTGAGCAGTTTACTTCTTAAAACGGAGTGGTGCAGGATCGAACTCGCGACCTTTTGATTCCCAGTCAGCAGCTGATTCTATCGCGCCACAGAGGCAGTCATAGGTGTCAATGTTGCATGTTAAGGCGGCTTTTTGTTTCTGCAGTTATATTTTTGAATAAAACCGCAATTGTTGTGTTAGATTTGTACCTTTTGTGAAAGTATTTGTTTGATACTTCAGGCTTCATCTATACTAATAAAAGGCAAAGCCCTCACTCACTCACTCACTCACTCACCACTAATTCTCCAACTTCCCGTGTGGGTGGAAGGCTGAAATTTGGCAGGTTCATTCCTTACAGCTTCCTTACAAAATTTGGGCAGGTTTTATATCGAAATTCTACGCGTAATGGTCATAACTGGAAGCAGTTTTTCTCCATTTACTGTAATGGAGATGAGCTTCAACGCCGTGGGGAGTTTCGTGTGACATCATCACGCCTCCCACGTAATCACGCAGTACATAGAAAACCAGGAAGACCTAAAAAAAGCGCTGAAGAAAACATGCATTATATAATTGAGAAGGCAGCGAAACAATAAGAAGCGAGCGAGTGACATATGCAACCATATTCATGACTTCTGCTACTTCGGAAACAAAGCACGATGTAAACCTACACTTTAAATTAAGTTCATAGACAGGCTGCGCTGCGCTTGTAATTTAGTGCCTGCCCATATAAGGCCGTCCGTCCGCGCAATCCAATAGCAAACTCCCACTAAATATTCACGGGTTAAGGACTGTGCTTATGCAGAGGAAGATGAGATGGTCAGGGTGGTGTTTGGTACAAACTCAGCGAAACTGCGAGAGAAAGTTTTAAGTGCCAGGACTAAGGTAACATTAAATACAGCCATGGACATAGCACGAGATGGCACCAGCACAGCTGGGAAACTTCGATGCATGTACACCGAGCTGCTCACGCCAACTGACGAGTGCACAGATAAAAGCAACAGTTCCAAAGAGCTGAACAAAACCGAATTACACAATTGAAAAGGCAGCAAAAAATATGAAGCGTTTGATACATACAAGCATATTCATAAATCCAAAACAAAGCACATGTTGGAAAAAGTCAATGTCCCGCTAAAGGAAGACAGTGTAAAAAAAAACCGTGCATGCAGTGTGTCAGGTCTCAGATAAAGAAGAAGACAAGCTGTTTATTGATGCAGTAAGAAACGAATCGATGAATGAAACCTGTCGCTTTACAACGATTGACAAACACGGAATGTAACTTGAACACAACACATCCTACAAATACGAACCTGATTGAAAGAAATAATGATAATCAAATCCTTGATGACAGCAACACTCAGTAACACTCACAAAACAAATACTGTATATTGACAGTCATGTTACGCTATTTTAAAATGTTCCCTTTTCTTTTTCATAGCTTTTTTAACACACTACTTCTCCGCTGCGATACGCGGTGTGAACGCTGGCCCCGGCACAGACAGACGGACATCATTTTTGCACCCACACACCGTTTATTTACAGTATATACAACAATATAAACAGCCACGTGCACTCACAAAACCCCAGTGCCTTCTGCACTGATTCCCCCAAGTCCAGGGCCCACAGTTCTGTGCCTTGCTTCCTGGCCGCCTCCTGTCCTCGCTCTCCAGCTCAGTCCGCTTCCTCCCGACTTCCACCAATGACTGGAGGGAGGCGGCCCCTTAAATAAGGCTCCCGGATGAGCCCCAGGTGTTCCGTCGTTAGCCCGCAAGCGTGGCGGAAGTGTCGGCTGTCTTCCTGGCAGCTCTCCGGTGCCACACAAAGCTTCCCCGCACTTCCTGGTGTGGCGGAAGTGCCGGGCTCCCGGATAATTAGGCACCGGGCGCCGCCTGGCGGTGGCCACGGGTCCCTACAGGGCTGGGCTTCAAAGCCCTGTACCCGAGGCCCCTATCTAACCAGGACGGACGCCCACTCGCTCTGGAGGAGGCACACGCCCTCCTCCGTCCTCTAGCGCCCCGCCGGGCTCCATCCCGCCGAGGGCCACACGGATGAACCGCATCGGGCGCCGCCTGGCGGTAACCACGGGCCCCTACAGGGTAGGGCTTCCATGCCCTCGACCCGTGGCTCCCAATAGAACCAGGACGGACGCCCTCGCGGTCTGGAGGAGGCACAAGCCCTCCTCACGCCCCTCCTGGCGCGGCCGGGGACCACAGTGCCCCACCGCTAGCGAGGACACGTGGTCCAACGGCACAACCCGAAGGGCAGCACGCCCCCGGTGAGGGTCCTATTATGCCCCCAGGGTCCAACACGGCACCCTGGGACATCCATCTTCGCACCCTCCGCGCAAACGCGTTCCCCATGGTCTGCGCCGCCTCGCCCCGCTGTTCCCCGCAGTTGGGACACTATTGGCCTTCGGGCGTGGAGCCCTCGCGGAGCGCCCGCTTCAGGAGGGCAGGTCCCTGGCGACGCCGTCCTCAGCGCGCCGGGGCTTCGGCCTGTGGAAAAGGAAAAGAGGGCCAGAAGCACTGCCAGGACACTCACCCCGAGTGCCCTGCCGGTCTCCGTACCCGCAGTGCTCCTGCCCCCCTCCGACAGCCCCTGACTTGCCTGCTGAAGTCCTCCGTCGCGAGGTTCCATGCCCGTCCGCCTGTTGTCCGCGGCACGCTCGCAGGCGGCTCGCCCAGCCGCCCAGGGGATCTCCTCTGCCCGCACAGAGGCGGCCCTTCTCCGACGCGCGCACCCAGCGCGCGTCCTCTCCTATCGGAGGAACCGGCATTCACCCTTCGGTTCCTCCTTCTTTTCTTGGACGCTGGACGGTCTGGGTCTGAGCACAGCGAAAGCTCAAATCCAGCCCCGTCTGCGCCCAGACAGAGCGACAGGAGACAGCTGCAGGCTTGGAGCGCAGGGCGCTAGGACCCAGGGCACTCAGCAGCCCCGATCCTACCAGCCCCTGCATATTCGAGCTCTCGCCCAGCTAGCCGCCTGCACCGCGGCGTCTGCTGTCGGGAGGTTGCTTACTTGAGCTGATCGTCCGTAACGGTCACAGCCATGTTCGCAAACCTCCCCACTTGCTTTACGGGACGGTAATACTCACCACCCCGCCGTGTTCTGCCGGCCTCGGTTCCAGCGCCGCCCGATCCTCCGTCTCACGCTGGCGCGCTCTCCCGACGCGACCGCTTTCCCGTCAGCTGCTCACACTGAGCGGCGAACACGAGCAGCTCCTCTAAGGACGGCTTGGCGGGCGAAGGACTCCTCCGACACACACCGAGCCGCTGGTGGAGAGAGAGACAGACGCCGGTGGGCTTACCTGTCCATCAGCTCCACGCGACGCCTGCCTCCTCTGGGCCACTCCTCTGGCCCAATCGGGTCTCGGTTTGGCACGAGACTGGCATTCCTTGGGCCCGCCTCTATCCAATCATCGGCGGGCACGCAAGACACACCGCCAATCCGTGCCTGTCAGCGGGCGGGACATCCGGCCCGCGGCCATCTTGCCTTCCCTGCTCCGAGTGCGGAGACGTGCCTCTTCGCCGCGTTGTGGTTGCGGCGATTCCTTGAGCCGCAGCGGCTCCGACTCGCAGCCTTCTTAACTGCCGCCGTCGCCGCGCTGCCGCCAGCCCGTGGCGCTGGCGTGCTCCTGCCACGGACGCGATCCGGTTCGCCCTCCCTGTAGAAATGAAGGTAAGACCGACCCGAGGGGCCGGCGAATGCAGGGCAGGGCACTTACCTCCCGGATCCCGCCCTGCCGGGCCCCGCCGTGTGGCCTTCTGTGCTGCCACGCCGCCTGGCTGTCTGTCTCGACAGCGCGACTGAGCCCGCTGCGCCCGGCGATGTCGGGTCCTCCTCCGCACCCGGGAAAGCAATTCCGCTGTCCGGCGGCGGTTTCTGGGGCAAAACGCTCCCGCGGGGTTGAGCACGGGCGCTCTCGCGACAGTGTGTGGGTCCACTGCTGCGCCGGGCCGTTCACAGAATATTTTTGATTTAATAACACAGGTCCCCGCCTTGAACCAGGCGGAGCATCCTGCCGACTACGCCACTGTGAACGCTGGCCCCGGCACAGACAGACGGACATCATTTTTGCACCCACACACCGTTTATTTACAGTATATACAACAATATAAACAGCCACGTGCACTCACAAAACCCCAGTGCCTTCTGCACTGATTCCCCCAAGTCCAGGGCCCACAGTTCTGTGCCTTGCTTCCTGGCCGCCTCCTGTCCTCGCTCTCCAGCTCAGTCCGCTTCCTCCCGACTTCCACCAATGACTGGAGGGAGGCGGCCCCTTAAATAAGGCTCCCGGATGAGCCCCAGGTGTTCCGTCGTTAGCCACGCCAAGCGTGGCGGAAGTGTCGGCTGTCTTCCTGGCAGCTCTCCGGTGCCACACAAAGTCTTCCCCCCGCACTTCCTGGTGTGGCGGAAGTGCCGGGCTCCCGGGATAATTAGGCACCGGGGCGCCGCCTGGCGGTGGCCACGGGTCCCTACAGGGCTGGGCTTCAAAGCCCTGTACCCGAGGCCCCCTATCTAACCAGGACGGACGCCCCCACTCGCTTCTGGAGGAGGCACACGCCTCCTCCGGTCCTCTAAGCGCCCCGCCGGGCTCCATCCCCGTCGAGGGCCACACGGGATGAACCGCATCGGGCGCCGCCTGGCGGTAACCACGGGCCCCTACAGGGTAGGGCTTCCATGCCCTCGACCCGTGGCTCCCAATAGAACCAGGACGGACGCCCCCTCGCGGTCTGGAGGAGGCACAAGCCCTCCTCACGCCCTCCTAGCGCCCCGCCGGGCTCCAGCCCGCCGGGACAGCGGTATATATATATATATATGTATATATATATAACCCGATCTACATACTCGAATAATGGATACTTTATTCGCCATCAATGATTGTTTTGGTAAAGCCATACTCAGTGTATTCATTAGATGAACGGTAAAAAAGTAAGAGCGAGGGAAGGATGACTTATTGAGGCATGCAGGCTGTAGTGCGCGCCAACTCTATCTGAATTGCGCGATCACATTTGAAAAATATATCTTTTCAAGTTCTATTTAGTCCATATGTGTCAAACTCAAGGGCATGGGCCACATCCGCCCGCGTGTAATTATATCCGCCCGCGAGATCATTTTATATACTGTATTATTGTTATTAAAGCCCGGTATATGAAGCGCTGGTAACACAATAAACTACTGATCCCATAATGCAGCGCTTCAGCTGCCTTGCCAACACTTACCGAGTTAATCAAGTTATTGCGGCTAGCTCACGATGCTGAAGAGAAAAGTTGATTCTGAAAATAGAGCCTTTAAAAACCGATGGGAGGCTGAGTATATGTTTACTAAACCCGTGTGTCTCATTTGTGGAGCTAATGTGGCTGTAATTACAGAATTTAATCTAAGACGGCACTATGAGACAAAACATCAGGTTAACCTGAATGCAATGCAGAAGATACAGAAAGCAGCATAATTAAATAAGAATCTGACACTTCAGCGGACGTTTTAACCTGCACAATCACAAAGTGATTTCAAGTGAAGCTGCTTTTATGGGAGACACAAATGCACCAGTGCACCTTGCCTCACTTTCCCTGTTGCCAAGTAATGTTAAACCAAGTCGTCACTACGGTGTTCCCAACTTCGCACTTTGCTGATAAACTGAGCGCACTGAGTTTGCACGGCGCTTTGGTGACTTCGAAGAACAAAAAAAGTCCGTCTACATGCGGCTCAAACCTTGTGCATGTTTGGTAGCACATATCTGTGTGAGAAGCTCTTCTCAGTGATAAAGACTAACAAAACAGCACACAGAAGTCGCCTCACTGATGAGCACCTGCAATCCATCCTGAGAATCTCCACAACACAGAACCTCACACCAAACATAAACGAACTGTGGCCAAAAAAAGATGCCAGGCGTCCAGCTCTAAAATGACATATGAGCAAAGACAACTGAATGATTTGATTTGTTATTGCTGAAAGGAACACATTTTATTTATATTTCCAGGTTTTGTTATGCAGCATGTTCATATTTGAATTTGTATAATTTTGACAGGATATATTTTTATGGAGAGCAAAATCTTTTGGGATATTTAAAATCTAAGTTTATTTTTATATAAAATTACATAAGAGTAAAGAAATTTGAATGTTTGTTCTTTTAACGTTTACTTTATTTCTAACTTGTATAATTTAGACAGGATAAATTTTTATGTAGAGCAAAATATTATAAGTTGTTTAAGGTTTGAGTTGATTTATTCACTAATAATATTCCTGTCTGTTTTACCATTCCTACCAAAGATATTTCTGTTGACTAAATAAAATTCCTTCTATTTAAAATTTAAATAGAACTTGAACAAATACGATAGTTCATAATATCCACGCAGACTTGCACGTAAGAGCGGAGTTATCCGTTTTAACAAGCAGCGTATTGCACTGATACGAAATAGCTGTGTGTGTATATATGTAGATATGTATGTATATGTATATATATGTTTATATATGTGTGTGTGTATGTATGTATATATATATGTATTTGTGTGTGTGTATGTATGTATATATATATGTATTTGTGTGTGTATGTATTTATGTGTGTGTGTATATGTATGTGTATATATGTAGATATATATATGTATATATATATATGTGTATATGTATAGATATGTATATATATATATGTTTATGTATGTGTGTGTAAATATATATATATATATATGACAACAACACTCATCACTCACAACAGTGACAAAACAATTACATTGACAATCATGTTACGTTATTTTCAAAATGTTTCCTTTTCTTTTCATTGCTTCTTTAACACACTACTTCTCCGCTGCGAAGCGCGGGTATTTTGCTAGTACATTATATAGTTTATCCCTACATTTTGTCACCTACTACTAGAATATAAAAAACGTTTCTGTTTTAACAATGTGTTTACACAGATTACTGTAGAAATGGAACAGACATGAAATGCGTGTGTTCCAAACAACGATCTATTATTTCCACTCTAAAACTCCACTTCACTCCCAGAAAATCAATCAAGGCATGAGCTGGGAGAAGTTTGTGCACGTTCTAAGTCGGTGGGGGGATGGAATAGCTGGCTGCTTACAGCCTGATTTTTATCAGCACATTTAGATGACAAAAGACGCTGGTGGAGAGCTGTGAACGATTTTAAGAAGCGATTTAAGGTGGGACGGATTTACGAGTGTTTTCGTAGGCTCTGGTAATTCTAGTGTTAAACGGGCCACATTAATCGCAAAAATTAATGTGCTAACTTTCCCATGCCTAATATATAGCAAGTTCAAGATGCATTCAGATAGTAGAATATTGTTAACATTCTGCTGTCTTTGAGTCACTTATATAATGTGCTATAATATACATACAGTGCCTTCAAATAAAGTAAAAAAAAACCTTCCTAAATACTTTTCAAATACCCTTTATGCTTACACAGTATCTGTATATTATCAGGCTATGTGTTACCTATTGTCATACATGCAAGTGTAGAGACCTGGATTTAGAAAGTCAAGGACAAGTACACTATCACATATTTCTAGCAGTTTTTAGGCATTTGGTCTAAACATTTAGTCATGTTATGGGGTCATTCACATTTCTAATAAATAATCATTAAATCTATTAAAAAAACTATTTTGCTAGGCTGTATTGCTTAATGCACTTTATTAAAGTTGTGTGAAATGCAGACAGAACCACTGGAATGGTAAACAATTATTGATCTGCACTTTTAGAAAGTAGGTCCAGGAATATGTTCCAAATAATGAAGGATCGCTCTTTTCCATCTCTAAACCTTAAGGTGTGTGCCTCAGTTGTCTTCTCTTTTTTTCTCTTCAAAAACCTGGAACAGGTTCATGAGGATTTAACCTGGAATATCTGCAGCATGCCACTCTAAGAAGCAAGAGTTATTCCCACTTTCTAGAAAGAGGTGATAATACAACTGTGCCATACCACTTAAAGTAAGAATTACCAACTCCAGTTTTAATATAATGGCTTGGTTCTACAAATGACTGACCATTTCACTGCAAGAAAGACAGAAGTAGCTGCCATAATTAGAGCACTCTGGGGTCTTATTCCTAAATTAGGAATAAGAAAGACTGAGATTAACTATCACATTGCTCTACATTCTCCTCAGCTATGACCATGCATTACAGGCAGAAACAGAAACAGTAAAATCAGAGGTACAAAAATCTTAAGTAAGATTCTTTGGCAGGCCTGTAACACTAATTCTCAATGGAGGAAAGGAAATCTTGACCAAACAGAAATACCTCAGAGAACAACAATTTGAGGTATTCTGGTTGATGGACTGCACTGTGTCCCAAAAAGAAGAGAGAAGGGTGCATGTTCAGAACATGCTACTAACCCCATTAATGCTCACTGGATAAGCAGGAGAAAAAAAAATAGGAGTGACATAGGTCATATCCCAGAGGGACTCTATGTGCGGCAGATACAGAGCTCCAAAAAATCAATTCTGTAGTTATTTTACTATATACCATACCATACCATTTTCTACACCCACTTAATCCTGAGCAGGGTGGCAGGGGGCTGGAGCCTATCCCATCTAGCATGGAGAAATCTCTGGGCAGGGAGCCAGTATATTAAAAAGCCGTAAAATTGTAAAATAAATTCCAACGTTACCCTTGTTAGCATTGGTCTTGGAAAACTGGTTGCCTCATTTGAAACAATTTTTTTTATTATCTGGTAAAATGATCTATAAATAAAAGTGATAATCAATGTTATATGTTCCTTACAATTGGTAAAGATTCTGTCTAAACCACAGGTGACATTGGACACATATTACTTTCGTGCCCCTATAAAGCAAATTGGTTAAATGCAGGTAACCACACTATTTTTGAAAATTTTTAGCAGCAGTGTTAGGTACTACCACAATGACAGTAAACATCAGTAGTGACTTCCTTGTAAATAATGTGAGGAGCAGGCACAATTCAGAAAGCGTGGGTAGATTTTGACTGCTGTAAATTGCTTCTCTACTGAAGACTGCGTTTAATTAACAATCTGAAGAGAAATTACCTTTTTTAATGGTTTAAGGAATACGTGTGAGGAAAAAAAACAAACAAACAAAAAAGCAACAGTGTGGTCTGACAGCATTACCTTATGCCAAAGTGTTGATTTGTGTAGATTTTATTAAGCTTTGTAGGCTGCAACTTTATTCACACATATCACATATGCATGAAATATATTGGCAAAACAAAAAATGGAATCTTTAAACAAATTAAGCTGGCATGACACACTGTAGATGATCTTGGGTGTATCACTGCACCATATGTCACAAATATGCATTGTCAGAACAAAGATTTCCTACTTTTTTAATGGAAAAAATTCCATATATATATATATATATATATATATATATAAACATTGCTGTTTTTATTGGGGGAAATAGGTTAAAATATCATGGAACACCGCTTCTTAATTTAGTACACAAAAGAAATTACTGATAAAAAAAGTGATCGATTTAAAGTTGGTGAGAGCTGATATTTTATTAGTCTATCACCATAACAAAATATACATAATGGCACAATTTAAAAAAATTATACATATATACATAAACATATTATACAAAAGACAGATTTTAACAAAAGATTTTACATATTCATAATGCAAGTAATTTTGTCCTCTGTGTATCAGTAATTTAATTTAGTCATCTACATTGTTAAAACAAATCACTCACTTTTCACTTTTAAAAAATTTAATAGAAAAATTAAACAGTAAGATTCTACAATGGATATAATGGATCAATGATTTATTAATTGCAAATAGTAAAATAATAATTTGTTAATATGCTGAAATGCCTAAATAAATACTGCAGTTAAAAAAATTCACACAGTTTAGACTTACCAGTGTTGTATCTGCTCCTGACAGCCAGTGACCACCTGTTATTAAAAAAGACACTACTGTTGAGTTACAAATCTAACAAAAATGTAAATTTAATTATGAAGTAAACATTACCAATACAAAAAAAAAACTGACTCAAAAACCATTAAGTACTAAGACAAAAGAATTAGTTTTCCTTATTTTACCTATTTTCCTTTGTATCTATGAATTAATTAATAACTAAAATACGACAAACGAAGTCCAGAAAGTGGTCACATTATTATACATTTTGACTATAAAAAGTAGAATTAAAATTTGCAGTGAGACAATTAGTAACGCAACAATCATGACATGAATGAAACTGTAGTATTCCTCTGCACAGTCACCTGCTACAGACATTTCAAGCTCTTCAGAGTGGTCTGTATCCATTTAATGAATCATTTGGTTAAATTACTAGTGAGACTAGCAGTACAAGACTGCCATCTAGTTGAAATATTTCTGTCACTTAAAACTACACAATAACAAATCAGCAAATGAGAGAACTTATATTTACACAAATCTGCTTCTTTAAAATCTCAATACCAAAACATCTTGTTAACAATGTAAAACTAAAGATGACAAAAACCTAAAAACAAGAACTTTTGACTAAATAAGATGACAAAAAATCATGAATTAGTGGTTTGAGCATACATCTAAAAATCAACTGAAAAACGATAATCTAGCTTAAAGGTAAAAATGACAAGTTATGTTCCATCGGTTCCCAATCATTAAATTATAAGAGATCTTAATAAATTACTTTCTAGAATATAATGGAAAAATAAATATCTTTTTTTAATAAACATATAGTGCAAAAGTAAAAACAAAGCATTTTAAAACCTTTTTAATATACATTTTATTTTAACAAGTGAGATAAAATATATATGTGTGTAAATTTAAAAAGTTTTCCAGTCTTGATCTTTAATGTGAAATTCTACAGTATTTTAAGTACAACAGTTTTAAGAATGCTAAAAATAAAGGCAAACCACCAAATACAAAAAGCACCAGAAAACCCAGAAAATAAACAGTATGTAGAAGTGGTAGGATTAAATATATTGATTAAATACAGTGTAAAAGAAAGAAAACAATTACAATTTCGATATACCATACAACGAAGATCCCATATTATTATATTAGAATACTAGCCAAAGTTAGCATATAATGTTAATTAAATTAAAGGACGGAATCAAACTTTAGAGTTAATTAGATGCAACAAAAAAGCCTTTCACATAAGCAAGGCCTGGGTAAAAATACTGATTTTCTGATTGTTATTTTTCATTTAAATGATTCAATATCAATTCTTAAAGTCTCAATCTCTATCCTGCTTATTATATGTACTGTAGATTGTTGCCTATCTTCATTTTTGGTGACCAATCCAGTAGATGGCGCTAATGCACATGTTAAGGCTTTCTACGGGGTAAAAAGCACTTTACTATCTCACATAAAATGATGTGTCCTCTTTAATGGAAAGCAGCATCTTTAAAACTTGAACCAGATGTGTGGCTAGCTGAACATCCAGGACAGCAAATTCCCAGTGTGACAATTATACAGTACCGTACATTAAAAAACAACTGGGCACATGTGGTAGATGTGCTGCAGACAAGTGCACTAAATGCCAGTCACACCAGAGTAACCTCGCTGCATATCTGCAGAGCTGCTGAGATAACTCGCTGTTGTTCCAAAAATCTTGCTAGCATTTCCAATGTGCTGTTCCACTGCATGACCAGATCAGTTACAAGTTTCTGTGCTGGCAAATCTAATAAATGTTGCGTCTCTTTAAGTGTATGGCTAGCTAGCTGTACTGCTATGGCAGTTAAAGTTTGCCGGAAGGCAAGCTGACAATTGTTGGAATTTTCAGAGCAGCATGCAATACAAAAATGAGCATGTGTGCAAAGTAGCTGACTTGAAGTAGCTCCAAAATAGTAGTGTTATCAGTCACAATGGTCAGTTCTTTCTTTTTTATGTTCCATTCATTCAATGCCATTGTCAACAAGCATCAGCTTAAGATTCTTGTTTTAAATTGCTTGCTGTTTTTCTGAGGACTGAGGACACATTTTCGAGACTGACTCATGTGAGTGCTACAAGTGAGCAAGTAAAGAATTATATAGAAAGACAAGTCTTCAACTAAATTTCAACTAAATCAATATTATTTTAAATGTCCAAAAGGGGAATAAATTTGACTATCTTTGACTATCAGTTTAGTTGAAGGGTGTCTACATGGAGATTCGTAACACACTGTTTATTGAATAACATTACTTATTTAAGAAGCAATATTTGACTAATTATAATATTACTCACAAGATTATAAAGATCTTTGATAAAATAGATGCCGCTGCATTGTATTAAAAGAAGGAGTTGCCCCAAAAATGTGTGGACTCCCTTCAAACAAAGTGTTACTGAAATTTGTCATATTAATGTTCTCTATGCATGGTTAAGTAATTAAAAAAAATGCCAGCACTTCAAATATATCAGTGCATGCTAATTCAGGTCAAAATAAAATGAATATTGAATCAAATCAGGGCATTATGATTTGGACTCAAACTGAATCGGGTCATCAGTGCTGATACCAAGCCCAACTGCATTATTTTTATTAATGCCATTATGTATCCAAGGCAACTTACAACATTTAAGATACAATTGGTTACATTACTTTTATTTTTCTAGTTGGAGAAAAGGCAGGTTAAGTGACTTGCTCATGGTCATATGGTGCTAGAAGCAGGATCTAAACTACATGCATGCATGTATTGATGATCACAAAATGTTTCTGAGTTTTGGTGGCAGTTTTCAAATACGCAGACTCGCTGTAGCCTATTCTAAAACCTGTTTAGTAGTACACAATATGCTAATAAATAATAACAAAATCATAATACCAGTACTTCAACAAATATGGCTGTAATTTAATTCAACTGCATGAAAAAAAACTTTTTGTGAACAATTTGTAGTGATACCCAAAAAATACTACAAGTATAACAAGTTGGTTTAAAATATCTCACATTGACATCCCCCCCACCAAGACAGGGTCTAGTGTTTTTAGGATGCAATCTGAAATTCCCATAATAAGGATGCACAAATACAAAGAGTAAAATTCCATTTACCAAAGCTTATAGGATCAAAGCTTTCTCAATAAATGCAACGTTATGGAAGGCAAACTGTCTTTCTGAAATTTATTTCTGAATGTTTAATATACTCCACCAAAGAATTAAAATGGTGCTAACCAAATAACTAAATGAAGAGATTTTAAAAAATTCATATAGAAATAAGAAACAAAGAGATTTTGTGACGCATACAGTGGTGTGAAAAACTATTTGCCCCCTTCCTGATTTCTTATTCTTTTGCATGTTTGTCACACAAAATGTTTCTGATCATCAAACACATTTAACCATTAGTCAAATATAACACAAGTAAACACAAAATGCAGTTTTTAAATGATGGTTTTTATTATTTAGGGAGAAAAAAAAATCCAAACCTACATGGCCCTGTGTGAAAAAGTAATTGCCCCCCTTGTTAAAAAATAACCTAACTGTGGTGTATCACACCTGAGTTCAATTTCCATAGCCACCCCCAGGCCTGATTACTGCCACACCTGTTTCAATCAAGAAATCACTTAAATAGGAGCTGCCTGACACAGAGAAGTAGACCAAAAGCACCTCAAACGCTAGACATCATGCCAAGATCCAAAGAAATTCAGGAACAAATAAGAACAGAAGTAATTGAGATCTATCAGTCTGGTAAAGGTTATAAAGCCATTTCTAAAGCTTTGGGACTCCAGCGAACCACAGTGAGAGCCATTATCCACAAATGGCAAAAACATGGAACAGTGGTGAACCTTCCCAGAAGTGGCCGGCCAACCAAAATTACCCCAAGAGCGCAGAGACGACTTATCCGAGAGGTCACAAAAGACTCCAGGACAACGTCTAAAGAACTGCAGGCCTCACTTGCCTCAATTAAGGTCAGTGTTCATGACTCCACCATAAGAAAGAGACTGGGCAAAAATGGCCTGCATGGCAGATTTCCAAGATGCAAACCACTGTTAAGCAAAAAGAACATTAGGGCTCGTCTCAATTTTTCTAAGAAACATCTCAATGATTGCCAAGAATTTTGGGAAAATACCTTGTTGACTGATGAGACAAAAGTTGAACTTTTTTGGAAGGCAAATGTCCCGTTACATCTGGTGTAAAAGGAACACAGCATTTCAGAAAAGAACATCATACCAACAGTAAAATATGGTGGTGGTAGTGTGATGGTCTGGGGTTGTTTTGCTGCTTCAGGACCTGGAAGGCTTGCTGTGATAGATGGAACCATGAATTCTACTGTCTACCAAAAAATCCAGAAGGAGAATGTCCGGCCATCTGTTCGTCAACTCAAGCTGAAGCGATCTTGGTGCTGCAACAGGACAATGACCCAAAACACACCAGCAAATCCACCTCTGAATGGCTGAAGAAAAACAAAATGAAGACTTTGGAGTGGCCTAGTCAAAGCCCTGACCTGAATCCAATTGAGATGCTATGGCATGACCTTAAAAAGGCGGTTCATGCTAGAAAACCCTCAAATAAAGCTGAATTACAACAATTCTGCAAAGATGAGTGGGCCAAAATTCCTCCAGAGCGCTGTAAAAGACTCATTGCAAGTTATCACAAACGCTTGATTGCAGTTATTGCTGCTAAGGGTGGCCCAACCAGTTATTAGGTTCAGGGGGCAATTACTTTTTCACACAGGGCCATGTAGGTTTGGATTTTTTCTCCCTAAATAATAAAAACCATCATTTAAAAACTGCATTTTGTGTTTACTTGTGTTATATTTGACTAATGGTTAAACGTGTTTGATGATCAGAAACATTTTGTGTGACAAACATGCAAAAGAATAAGAAATCAGGAAGGGGGCAAATAGTTTTTCACACCACTGTATATCTATTTATATTCACATTTGTTTTGTCATTATTTACATATTGTCACATTTCATATGGGGGGGTGCAATAATACCAGGGGGCGACTGATGTACAGCACAAATCCCAGCAAAATATTCCTCTTGAGATGCAATACACTTGTCCAAGTATTTCTTCCATTCCTGGAAACATTTCCTGTACCATGTATGCTGGTACATTCCTATATCATTTCCATTTATCATACACACTCGTAGTTCAGTGCTATGCTGCTGTTTAACATTCTTTCGTGGAGAACAAACTATTTATTAACAAGCTCTTTATTAACAAGTCTGTCAATGTTGAAAAACGCAATCATCGTGTTTGGATATTCGATATGACCGGACATGCTTTTTTCAGGTTGGACTAACAATATGCACAATTATAAAATAAATGTCAGTACCTACTTGATCAAATCAATACAATGTCATCTGACGGAGTAATTAACAAGACTAGGTAAATGATACCTAGTGGCATAGTTGATACCTACACTCTACTCCCATGCTATTATTCAATTCCAGGAATTTTTGGGTCCCTCTTGTAAATTTAATTTTTGCCTCCAAATTTTTCACCCATTTAAATGTTTACTGTTTCCTACCCATCTTTCCTTTATACATGATACAGCGTGAGTTTTTACTCACCGTGGTACACAAATGAAAGAACTAGCATTTGTAACAATATTTTGTGTTTTTCTCATTATCTCAGTTTTCAGTACTTTAATTTGGAGTAACTAACAAACAATCTGTAAAGATAATCTTTAACAGGAAAAAAAATTAAGTTAGTAATAGTTCATGAAAGGTTAAAATAGCTTACAAATGAAGCTTAAACTACAGTCATATGAAAAAGTTTGGGAACCACTCTCAGCCTGCATAATTAATTTACTTTACAAAAAAAGATAACAGTGGTATGTCTCATTTCCTAGGAACATATGAGTACTGGGGTGTTTTCCGAACAAAGATTTTTAGTGAAGCAGTATTTAGTTGTATGAAATTAAATCAAATGTGAAAAACTGCTCAGTACTGATTACTTGCAACACCAAATTGGTTGGATTAGCTCGTTAAGCCTTGAACTTCATAGACAGGTGTGTCCAATCATGAGAAAAGGTATTTAAGGTGGTCAACTGCAAGTTGTGCTTCCCTTTGACTCTCCTACGAGAGTGACAGCATGGGATCCTCAAAGCAACTCTCAAGAGATCTGAAAACAAAGATTGTTTAATATCATGGATCAGGGCAAGTCTACAAAAAGCTCTCTCAGAGGTTTAAACTGTTAGTTTCAACTGTAAGGAATGTAATCAGGAAATTGAATGCCACTGGCACAGTTGCTGTTAAACCCAGGTCTGGCAGACCAAGAAAAATACAGGAGCGGCATATGTGCATTATTGTGAGAATGGTTACAGACAACCCACAGGTCACCTCCAAAGACCTGCAAGAACATCTTGCTGCAAATGGTTTATCTGTCTGTACATCATTCTACAATTCAACGCAATCTGCACAAAGAACATCTGTATGGCATAGTGATGAGAAAGAATCTCTTTCTGCACTCACGCCACAAACACTTGTTGTATATAAATACTCTTTTAAGGCCGGGTTAATACTTCACACGACACGACACATGCTGCAGCGGACGCTCCTGCTACACAAGTGTTTTACTGTTTATACTTGCGCGTGTACTTTACTTAAATCTGGAGGAATCTAGCAGGTGGCAGTGCAATATATTATCACAATGAGAACATGTTCGGCTTGTCTGTGTTGTGAATTGCCTGGAACACCCATTAAATTCCGATGACACCTTACCGCAATATCTCTGAAAAGGATGTTTAATGATTAAATCCATCAATCCAGGGATGTGTCCATTCCAGCAAGCATTGGGCACAAGGCAGAAACAATCCCTGGACAGGGAGGGCCTCATTGCAAGGTGGATGGATACAAGCACGCACATACACAGGAGTCATTTTAGCGGCACCAAATCCCCAAATCTGCATATATTTGGAAGGAAACCGGAGCACAATGTGGAATACAAGCAGGGAATACCAGCGATGTGACTCCCTGCGAGCCAGCAGTGCTACCGCTCTGCTACCGTGTCACCCCCATGTGTGTAATTAACAACAGTATTCATTAAACAAAAGGAACGATTTATCTGTAAAATGTAATATATACACTTTAAAATCCAAATTAAGAGGGGTTCCCAAACTTTTTCATAGGACTGTGTAGCTAGTGCCGTGGCTAGATGGAAGGATTTACAAAATAAGGTAAAAAAAAACAAAGTTAGCTGGTAAGCAATACAGTGTGCTGAACTCGACTTTAATACAGAAGGCCAGTTGAGAAGAGCTGACATTCAAAAGTAAACTGGTTGTCCTTTACCCTTGTAAATATGGCAGTACAGACCAACGTTCAACTTCCTACAGCACCCAGCAAGGAATCTGAATGTATTCCCAATGTCTATGTGGGCTCCCTACATGTGCTCCAGTTTCAAAATCCAAACATATTAAGGGTAGGTGAATCGGCAATACTAAATTGGCTCCTGGTGTGTGTGTGTTCACCATTTGAAGGGATGGCATCCTGTCTAATGATTGTTCCTGCTTTATGCCATAGACTTGGTGGAAGATGAATGGACTACAGGAAATTAATGTTAAGTCAGCCAAGATAATGATTATGAGCAAAACTACATGTTGGCAAAGGTAATGGGTGGAAAAACTCTTGAAAAAGGCGATGTTAATAACAACAAACAGCAAATCAGAAAAATAGTTTTCTTCATTGTCTTTAATGGGGGGAAAAAAAGACTTATTGTAAAGGTACATTCTGATGGATGTCTAACAGTTCTAACATCAAACACTAGTAAATCAGGGATACTGGGTGCAAAACTGACTTTCATGATGGTATACGAAAATCTGTCCCATGATGATCTGTGAAAGAAGCATGTTTATCAGGGAAAATGACTGACTCCACAAGCTAACCACTGAGAAATGCTAATAAGTTGATATTCACTTTGGGAGTGGGAGTGATGCACAAAAACAACTCTGTAAAATACTGCAACATGCACAGCACTTCTGGAGTAATACAATGTTAAATTAAATGAAAAAAAATGTTCATTTACATGCTAATACCAGTTTAAGCCGTCAAGCATGATTTTTTTTTTGGCAGTACATTCAAATTACACTCACCAGCCACTCTTAGGTACACATATTCAACTGCTTGCTAATGCAAGTATCTAACCAGCCAATCACATGGCAGCAACTCAATGCACTTAGGCATGTAGACATTATCAAGACATGTAGACATTGTTGAGATGACCTGCTGAAGCTCAAACCAAGCATCAGAATGGGGAACAAAGGTGACTTAAGTAACTATGAACATGACATGGTCATTTATGCCAGGTTTGAGTATTTCAGAAACAGCCGACGACCTACCAGGATTTTCACATACAACCATCCCTAGGGCTTATAAAGAATGGTGACGAGAGGTTGCTCATGGTGTGACTGCCATGAAGAGCTCTTGTCTGCAATAAACCCATCACAGGAGCCCAGTCGTTTTTAATGTAGTGACACGCGATTGTCATGTAGGAGTCTGCTGCTTTGGATGTTCAGCTGTCGCAAGTTATGGCTACTCTCTCCACAGGCCTGTGAGACCTAGCAATGCTTTGCTAAAGATCTTCCTAAAGCCTCGGTACCTCACTCAATTGCTTTCTGATTGGAACAGCATACCGCAGTGGATGAGGTCACTATTATTCTGAAGGTTACTGTTTCGCAATCTGGCTTGTTGATGGCAGTGTGGAGCTGCAATCACCCCATAGCAAAATTACTCAGCAAAGTCAAATATCAAAGAACCTGAGAATGTTTGTACTTTATTATAAAATTACATTTGTGTGACTTAATTCTGCTGTGCAGTAATGAATAGTTTTGACAGTGAGCAAAAGGATGGCTACAACTGGTGCAATAATTCATACATGCAGGCTTATGGATATTGCAGGTTAATAAATGCAGGTGTTCTGGTTTTTGACAAAGACTAAATGTGTGAGTTATACAAGGATGCTAAATATGGTAAAATATGGTACTGAGATGCTGAACAAGGTCCTTCCATATTCAATGTTTCCAAGCTTACCCAAAGGTAAAACTAAACTCATCTATAACAAATGGGCTCTAAGCATGTCTACAACACTCTTAACTCTGTGTCTCCTGAGTCTGTCCACTTTATCACCCATCTGAGCCAACTCACTTTACTAACCTGGGCTAAATATACTGCCTTAGATTAGGCAACATTACCAACCTCTACCACAGGATGCTCTTCTAACTGAAACAGCCAAAAACAGGTGTGGTGGAAGCCCGGGACGCCCCTGAGATGGAAGAACGGGGGAAGTCAGCTTTTGTAGGACACTGCCTCCCCCAAAACACTAGATGCCAGCTTCTCTGGACTGCAACAGTGCCCCAGATTCCCGCAGGGCACTATGGCACTTTGAGTTTGGCAGCACAGCCCTGCTAGGTGCTGTGGGTGTAGCCAGGAAAAGCTGTGGGAAGATGGTGGGAAAACAAATTCTCACCTAGCCCGGAAGTACTAATGGATTACGACAACGGAAGCCCCAAAATACTTCCAGGTTGATTAAAGAATTTTAATTCTCCGACTGACCCGGAAGTGCTGGTGAGTCACATGGATAGAAGAGTAGAAGCACTTCTGGGTCAAGGACTATTTAAAGGACTGCTGTGAACCCTGCAAGCGAGCCGGAGTCAGGAGTACAACAGAGCTTGCTGGAAGGTGTGGAGGACAGAATTGTGTTTATTGATAGTACTTAATATAGTTGTATTGCCTGTTTAGTAGTGGTAGTGGTGCATGAGGGAAACTATTTAAAATAAGAAATTAAAAACAACTTCTTATTGCTTTTAACCTGTGTCCAGTGTATCTGTCTGTTGGGGTTACAGGGGTGATTCAGACCCCTACCGTCTTACACTGGTGTAGTTGGCAGGATACTGGCTGTCTGTTGTGGTCAGAAACCTGAACATTTAATGTAGATGCAAAGCCAACAGGCAGTGCTGCTACACAGTGAAGCCCGCAACAAAACCTACCCTTAAAACCGGGCCATAATAGGAAAGAAGAAAACCAAGCAGAAGGAAAATGCCGGGAATCCTTCCGCACTCATGATCGGCACCGTCGAAGAGGAGACAGCAAGTGGCCATAATCAACGGTACAGGAAAATTCCGGATGACGGCGTCCTGAATGAGGTACATTGCGGGGACAGGATTAAAAAATTTCTGCATGTAATTAACCTTGTCCCGTGCTCGTACCTCATAGAAGGTGGTCCTCCAGAGGTTCGGCAAGGAGCAGAACAGAACTTGCTGGGAGGTGTGGAGGAGAGATTTGTATTTGTTGTGATTATTACTGCATTGCCTGCTTATTGTGGTGGAGGTGCTTGAGGGCACTATTTACAGGAGGAATGAGAATAAAAGATAAAACAAAATAGTCTGTATGAACAGTTCCGGTCTGGTTTTCGCCCCCTCCATAGTACAGAAAGAGCACTTATCAAAATTACTAACAACCTCCTTATGGCTACTGATTCGGGTTTAATCACCATTCTCATCCTTCCTGATCTGAGTGCAGCCTTTGACACTATTTGTCACACTATTGGCATTACCCACACTCCACTAGGCTGGTTCAGATCTTACCTCTCAAGCTGCACTCAGCTTGTTCACCTTAAAACTTTCACATCCCAACCCACCGCTGTTACTTCAGGTGTTCTCCAGGGCTCTGTCCTGTGGCCCCTCCTTTTCATTATTTACCTCCTTCCCCTTGGAAACATCTTTTGTAAATATAACATTAGCTTCCACTGTTATACTGATGACACCCAGTTCTATCTCACTAGCAAACCTACCGTTTCCTTTCCACCCTCCTCGCTTATTGATTGCATAGCAGAAATCAAATCCTGGTTTTCTTCAAATTTTCTTAAATTGAATAATGACAAAACTGAAGTTTTCCTCATTGGTACAAAATTAACATTATCCAAAACTGATCATTTTTCCTTATAATTCCTCTGTCTCCCCTTCCCCACAGGTTAAGAGTCTGGGTGTTATCCTTGACAGTATTTTATCCTTTCAGTCCAACATCATCATCTCCCGGTCTGCATATTTCCACTTGCGTCACATTAATCGTATCGAAACCCTCCCTCACTCGCCACACCACTGCTATCCTTGTTCATAGCCTTGTCACTTCCCGTCTTGATTACAATTCAATATATATACAATATACAATTACAATTTCATATATACACATATATACATATATATATACATATATATATATACATATACACATATATATACATATATATACACATATATATATATACATATATATATATATATATATATATATATACACATATACATATATATATATTGTGGCCCCGCCGGACGCCAGGAGGACGTGAGGAGGGCTTGTGCCTCCTCCAGACCGCGAGGCGCCCGTCCTGGTTCTGTTGGGGGCCACGGGTTGAGGGCATGGAAGCCCTTCCTGTAGGGGCCCGTGGTCACCGCCAGGCGGCGCCGATGCCGTTTATCCCGTGCGGTTGCCGGTTGGGGCTGGAGCCCGCCGGACGCTTTGAGGACCGGAGGAGGGCGAGTGCCTCCTCCAGACGGAGAGGGGGCGTCCGTCCTGGTTAGGCACGGGGCCTCAGGTACAGGGCTTTGAAGCCCAGCCCTGGGGACCCGTGGCCACCGCCAGGCGGCGCCCGGTGCCTGATTATCCCGGGAACTCGACACTTCCGCCACACCAGGAAGTGCCGGGGAAGACATTGTGTGGCGCCGGAGAGCTGCCAGGAAGGCAGCCGACACTTCCGCCACGCTGGGGCGTGCAAGGATGGCGGAAGCACCTGGGGCTCATCCGGGCATTATTTATGGCCGCCTCCCTCCAGTCATTGGTGGAAGTCGGGAGGAAGAAGGACTGAGCTGGAGAGCGTGGACAGGAGGCGGCCAGGAAGCAAGGCACAGGACTGTGGGCCCTGGACTTGGGGGAATCGGTGCAGAAGGCACTGGGGTTATTGTGAGTGCACGTGACTGTTTGGAGTGTTAAATAAAGTGTGTTGGGAGCAAAATATGATGTCCGTCTGTCTGTGCCGGGGCCAGCGTTCACAATATACATATACATACATATACATATATATATACATATATATACATATATACATATATATATACATATATATATACATATATACATACATATATATATACATACATATATACATATACATATATATATACATATATATACACACATACACACACACACACACATATATATACATATACATATCTACATATATACTGTACAGTATATACATATACTGTATATATATACACAAATCTACATATATATATCTACATATATATATTAGGTGGGACTCGATTAAAAAAATTAATCTAATTAATTAGAGGCTGTGTAATAATTTATCTTGATTAATCATATGTAATCACACATGAAAATTTGGCCCAAATCGCAAATGTTTTTTTTTTTTAATTTATAAGGGTTTTAGTGGGCGACAGAATCAAATAATAGACATGGACATGAATATTGTACAATAAAGCTCTTTTAATTTCTGAAAAAAAAAAATGCTTTTAAACTGCATTTCAATTCAAAACAGAAACAAAAATATCATCCCTGGCTAAAATTCGTCAGACTTAAAAATAAAGAGTTATTTTAAGTACTTTAAGTACATTTTCAGAATGGTATTGTCTTTAAATAATAATAACAAAAATTTCAACATAAAGTGCAGTTTTTCTTCTTAAAAAAATAAGGCAGAAACATAAAAGGTAATTTGACCAGCTTTAAACTCCGAGTAACCTTAGCCAAAATTATTTTGTACATTAGGCTAAAACAGTGTGATCATTGAACATTTTGTAATTAGATGTAATTAGAATTACTAATGGTCACGAAAGTCCAATGATCCCCAGTAAGAGCCAAAAAGTCCTCTTTCTGTAATGCATCTAATTTTGCTTGCTTTTCAGTGTGCACAAAACCATGCTTTTATCAAGGCTTCCATCGGGTAGTCTTTTGAAATGAAATTTTCCTCCGATCAGTCGTAGGAACGCGCTTTATTCCGACTCCAACATTTTTGTAGCTCTGATGTGTGCATCAATGTAATCGATGTACCAGGAAATCATGCATTGGCAAAAGTTCCCCTTTGCTTGGAATTGAAAGTGTGATTAAGCTGCTATTTTTAACGTTATGGAGTACATGCATCGAAGCTTCTCAGCTGTGCTTGTGCTAAGAAAAGGAAACATTTTAAAAATAACATAACATGATTGTGAATGTAATAGTTTTGTGACCGTTATGAGTGTTGCGGTCATCAAGGATTTGATTATAATTTCTTTCAATCAGGTTCGTATTTGGACAGTTTGCACAAAACCACGCTTTTATCAAGGCTTCCGTCGGGTAGTCTTTTGAAATGAAATTTGCCTCCGATCAGTCTTAGGAACGCACTTTATTACGACTCTAACAATTTTGTAGCTCTGATGTGTGCATCAATGTAATCGATGTACCAGGAAATCATGTATTGACAAAAGTTCCCCTTTGCTTGGAATTGAAAGTGTGATTAAATGCGTTATTTTTTTTACGCGTTATGGAGTACATGCATCGAAGCTTCTCAGCTGTGCTTGTGCTAAGAGAAGGAAACATTTTAAAAATAACGTAACATGATTGTCAAAGTAATAGTTTTGTGACCATTATGAGTGTTACTGTCATCAAGGATTTGATTATTATTATTTCTTGCAATCAGGTTTGCATTTGGAGGATGTGTTGTGTTCAAGTTATATTCCGTGTTTGTCAACCGTTGTAAAGATAACAGGTTTCGTTCATCGAAGTGTTCACCACCCAAATCGGTACTCGTCAATGTAAGACGTTCAACAGGCATTCCAGGGATTAAGTTGTGGAAATTGCCTGCGAACATTTAGCGGTAGCGTGTGTATGAACTTAATTTAATCTTTTCCAGTCCTGCAAAGTCAGTTGAAGTGAGCCGCTCAGAGTACATGCATCAAAGCTTCTCAGCTGTGCTCGTGCGATCTCGCGATGTCAACTGGTTTATTTAATGTTAGCTAAGACCCGGCACTTAAAAGTTTCTTGCTACAGCAATTTTAACTCCGTTACAAAGTGATCCAAAGTCTCGTTTATACCTTGTGTCTTTTCATTAAACTTGTATCTCGCGAATACCACATGCGTCGTAGGCATGACAAACGGCAGCGGGAGGTGTCTATAAATTTAATTTAAACTTACAGTTCACACCGTGCTTTGTTTCCGCAGTAGCTGCACGTATGAATATGCTTGTATGCATCACTCGTTTCATAATCTTTTGCTGCCTTCTCAATTGTGAAATGGCGTTTTCTGTTCAGCGATCTTTGGAGCTCTTCCTTGTTTTCTACGTACTGCATTCAGAGTCATTTCACGTGATTACGTGGGAGGCGTGATGATGTCAGACGCAACTCCACCCCCCACGGGCATCGACCTGAAGTCCATTACAGTATATGTAGAAAAATAGGTTCCAGTTATGACCATTATGCGTTGAATTTCGAAATGAAACCTGCCCAACTTTTGTAAGTAAGCTGTAAGGAATGAGCCTTCCAAATTTCAGCCTTCTACCTAGACGGGAAGTTGGAGAATTAGTGATGAGTGAGTGAGTGAGTGAGGGCTTTGCCTTTTATTAGTATAGATGGGGGAACTTGGAAATGGTAAATTATACAAATTTCATGTAAAATAAAGGAGGCAAACCCAACACTTGTAAAAATTTACAATGACACAAACACACACATCATATAACTCTGGTTTGTAATAAATAAAATCCATCTGGCATGTATCAGTTTGTCGATGAACCAATATGTATTGTTATGACTAAAGAAGCTCAGCCAAATCACAAAAGCAACTCTCAGATAGCAATGTTAGCAGCTATCATGTTGGCAAATTTAAAAAAATAATCTCAAATTTCTAAAATGGCTAGCTTTAATTTAAAAAAATGTTTACTGAAGTGAGCTATCAATGCAAGAAATGTTTTTTTGTTGAAATGTAAAATATAAAATGATAAATACAACAACACTATTAAATGTACTCCTTTAAACTGGAGTTTTTATATGTACTTGTACAGTGCATCCGGAAAGTATTCACAGCAAATCACTTTTTCCACATTTTGTTATGTTATAGCCTTATTCCAAAATTGATTAAATTCATTTTTTTCCTCAGAATTCTACACACAACACCTCATAATGACAACGTGAAAAAAGTTTACTTGAGGTTTTTGCAAATTTATTAAAAATTAAAAAAAAATGAGAAATCACATGTACATAAGTCTTCACAGCCTTTGCTCAATACTTTGTCGATGCACCTTTGGCAGCAATTACAGCCTCAAGTCTTTTTGAATATGATGCCACAAGCTTGGCACACCTATCCTTGGCCAGTTTCACCAATTCCTCTTTGCAGCACCTCTCAAGATCCATCAGGTTGGATGGGTAGCGTCAGTGCACAACCATTTTAAGATCTCTCCAGAGATGTTCAATCGGATTCAAGTCTGGGCTCTGTCTGGGCCACTAAAGGACATTCACAGAGTTGTCCTGAAGCCACTCATTTGATATCTTGGCTGTGTGCTTAGGGTCATTGTCCTGCTGAAAGATGAACCGTCGCCCCAGTCTGAGGCCAAGAGTGCTCTAGAGCAGGTTTTCATCCAGGATGTCTCTGTACATTGCTGCAGTCATCTTTCCCTTTATCCTAACTAGTCTCCCAGTTCTTGCCACTGAAAAACATACCCACAGCATAATGCTGCCACCACCATGCTTCACTGTAGGGATGGTATTGGTCTGGTGATGAGCGGTGCCTGTTTTCCTCTGACGCCTGGCATTCACACCAAAGAGTTCAATCTTTGTCTCATCAGACCAGAGAATTTTGTTTCTCATGGTCTGAGAGTCCTTCAGGTGCCTTTTGCAAACTCCAGGCGGGCTGACATGTGCCTTTTACTAAGGAGTGGCTTCCGTCTAGCCACTCTACCATACAGGCCTGATTGTTGGATTGCTGCAGAGATGGTTGTCCTTCTGGAAGGTTCTCCTCTCTCCAAAGAGGACCTCTGGAGCTCTGACACTGTGACCATCGGGTTCTTCGTCACCTCCCTGACTAAGGCCCTTCTCTCCCGATCACTCAGTTTAGATGGCCGGCCAGCTCTAGGAAGAGTCCTGGTGGTTTTGAACTTCTTCCACTTACGGATGATGGAGGCCACTATGCTCATTGGGACCTTCAAAGCAGCAGAAATTTTTCTGGAACCTTCCCCAGATTTGTGCCTCGAGACAATCCTGTCTCAGAGGTCTACAGACAATTCCTTTGACTTCATGCTTGGTTTGTGCTCTGACATGAACTGTCAACTGTAGGACCTTGTATTTACCAATATATAAGAATTTACCACAGGTGGACTCCAATTAAGCTGCAGAAACATCTCAAGGACGATCAGGGGAAACAGGATGCACCTGAGCTCAATTTTGAGCTTCATGGCAAAGGCTTTGAATACTTACGCGTATGTACATGTGCTTTCTCAATTTTATTATTTTTAATAAATTTGCAAAAATCTTAAGTAAACTTTTTTCACGTTGTCCTTATGGGGTGTTGTGTGTAGAATTCTGAGGAAAAAATGAATTTAATCCATTTTGGAATAAGACTATAACATAACGAAATGTGGAAAAAGTGATGCACTGTGCATACTTTCAGAATGCACTGTATGTACATACTTCATATACTTTACACTTTAGCTTGTATAACCAGAACAAACTATGAGAGCTAAATAAGGAAAAAAGTTAGGTGACAACTGAATGGCATTTAAATTATTGTGTAAAATATGATTCAATGTTTTGTGGTTTCAAAACAACAAATTCAATAAGCATAGCAAACACATATCCAAAATCATTATTATGATTATTTTCTTAATAAACATGGCTTTTCAAAAAAAATGAAAAAAATATTTAACACGGTTTGTTAGCTTATCTCAGCTATTGTTTAATGCACTGACAGTGGTCAATGACGAGACGCACATATAAAACCAAAGTCTAATAAATTCATATGACACTGCTAAATCAGAAGGGATATGAAAATGATATCATGCGCTGTAGAATGAAGCCCTGGTGTAGGCCTCCCTACCAATAAGCAGGCCATTCCAGAACCTAGAGGAAACCAACTGGTCCAAGTGTGTGTCTGTGAATAAGACCACTTTAATTATACCATAAAAGGGTAAAAAGGAGGGAGGGAAAACCTGGCTGCAAAGGTCAATTTATATTAGATAAACAGTCTCCAAATTTCAATTATATATTGTGTTATCATTGTCAAAAAGAGTACTGCAACACAACTTACAGCACTAATAGAATCAAGAACTCAGCACAGAGATTAGATTTTACTTTCTTTAACGTTAAAATGAAGCTGTTGATTTGCAAGTTATGCATAAAGTGCTTATGAAAAAATCTGGAACATGGAATCTAAATTAAACTTTAAACTTATATCATTCAAGTTATAGAACATGACAAAGTGATACTAAGCAACAGGCCAAAAGAATTTTACTTTGTTAACTAATCAAGCTTAAAAATTACAATATGCATCAATACATAGTTTTTAGAAGATAAAAATGTTTTTTTACCCTCTAAAACATTCATTTCTTCAGATAAAGATGATTTTTTTTTAAACTGTTGAAGAATTTCCTAAAGGTATTGGGTCTGTTTGATCATCTCTTTAAAATGTGCTGCTTCATGTCATAATTCACAGATCATTTCACATGGAAAACCTAACATTAACAAACAACCTATACTCGCATAAAACATTTGCTTGTCATATTTGTAAGGTACACTTGTGATAATTAAGGTAAACAAGTTTCTCAACTCACTATAACTATATAACTATAACTTCGTAATGACTTTGGCTTGCTAGAAGGATTGTGTTAACTACTGATCTTTAGCTCCATGTTATATATATATATATATATATATATATATATATATATATATATATATATATATATATATATATATATATATATATATATATATATATATATATATATATATACAAAAAAATGTTCTGTTCAAGTTTCATAGCACTTCTCAAAGTTTTCACTTTATAGAGAAGGCAGGTATACAGTCTAAAGATTTAATTCAAAATCAGAGCTGTTACTTCAGCACTAAAGCACATAGTCCTGGTCTAGTTCCCATCTTCAGATAAGAAGAACACCAGCTGCTCAGACCAGGACAGCGTGAGTAAGGAACAACAGGTCAAACCCCGGTGTTACATGTTCTAAAGCCTGTGTGACAAGCACATGGTATGCCTGGTCCTGCAGAGGATAACCAATTACTTTGCCCTTGGTTTAATGTTTACCAGATGCAGCAGAGCAGTGACTGAGCTGTCCTTGCGTCACTGCCGTTAACGGTGGACCCTGGTCACAAAAATATAAGCGTTTTCCCCCATATTCAATATAAGATTTTCACTATAACGAAATATTTTTATGGTCCCATGAATTGCACTATAACAGGATTCCACCTATATTATGTGATATCCCATAATGGTTATGTAAACTGGAAGTATTTGGTGTGAAGATGCAATGTTGAGGAATATCCTGGGTTAAAACCAGGAAGGAAAAGCATGAGGGTCAAGATCAATACCAGATAGGTAAAAAATTTAATAAAAATAACATTTTTTGACATGGTGTGTGGGATTTTTTTAAGGAAATGATGGGATATCCAGTAGTATTTTCATTGGCTTACATTGCTTGTTTTGAACATGACTGAAACTGTCATTTTTTAAATTTGTTCCTATCATTGACCAGAAATAAAAAATGATTTAAAAAAGTATTTAAGGATGCATTTTTTAAAATGAGTTTGCACTTTGTTTTTAAGTTTGAAATTGCTACTGAACACACAATTAATTTAATTTTTCCTGAAAAATATAAAATAGTAACTATAACTACTGTGTTAATCAAAAAAATGAATATTATAAGGAAATTTAGTGCAACTCCAAAAGCACTGTATAGTAATGTATAGTAGTGATGGAAGTTTACAGTTGTATTAAATATGACCTACAACTACAGCTACATGCCTTCCCAGTTCCTAGTAGAACTTTTTTTTTTAATTCAAAATGTAAAAAGGCCAAAAGCTTAAAAAAAAAAAAAAAAAAAGGTTTTTCCAGATAATAATCTTGGATATCTTAAGAGTGCTGTATGATTCTTAATATCTTAAAATGCCACATTTAAATAAAATACAGATTTCAGCCATTTTGTGACCCTAGACAGGGTAGAAGCAAAAAAAAAAAAATATGAAAGGACAGCCTCCTTTACCATTTTCTCTACATATTTTTCAGTTTTTAAGAAAACAAAAGTTATACTTCACTGTAAGATGTATTTAAGGGTACTGTTAGATTCTGCAAAATGAAAGCACATTTAAAATAACAAATACATAAAAAGTATTAAACAGGAAAATGACAACTAAACTGGGCTCTTTACAATTGTTTTATCTTTTCTCAAAAGGCTGTATATCACATACTCTACCACAAGGGGCCAGTAGATGGCAGTTTGAAAACAAAAGGAGTCTTTTCCTAGGCAAAAAGTAAATGATCATCGTACTATACATAGGATTAGAAATGGAAGTATATATAATATTTATGTCAATCATTTAAGTGTCACTGGAGTAGCATGCTGAATGGTGTCTGTTTACACACAGGAAAGTGATAACAGGGACTCTCTAAAGATTAAAAACTAGAAGTGTGTTAGATTTGTTTTCTTTTATATCATAAAATTTCAAAATAAATTGACTTAAATCTTTCAAGCTGAACATGGGTTGGAAGAGTGAAAAGGAGAGCAGTCAAAATTCAAATAGTTTAAAAAAAAAAAAAAAAAACCTTAAACTGCTCTCAATCTGACAGAGCACACACACCAGATTCAGTTATGTGTACAAAATGAAGGGGTCTGAATACTTTCCAAAGACACTGTAGAATGCAATTAATAATAAAAACATATTATGCATCATTTGACATCCAGAATTCCTAATATGTACATTTAAGAATAGTCGCTGTTTCCTGAAGGAAAAAAACAGGTCTGTATCACAATATTAGTTCCTTGCTACATATCTCAACATCTATGAGTTTGCCAACCCTGTTTATATGTGCTTTTTAGTAGAAAGATAACGCCCCAAGATTATGGTGTGCCAGGGCTACTATTAAATGTCCCCTGGTTCCCATAACTGTAGAGCAGAACTAGAGTTCAGGCTAGTAATTTAAATGTAATGTTTGACTTCACCAGCATTAAGATTCTGTTGAGGTTTGGAGGGTATACCAATGTGGCAAACAAATTACTTTATTTGTGCTTTTTGTATATGATACTGTTGTCTCTGCCTTGGATGCAACCCTGGTCCATATTTAACCAATTCACAAATTACTGTAGTGGAATTCCAAGTGAGAACTGGCATATATACATCTAATGCAAAAACAAGGCTCCCTACAAGGTTATGTGGGAGTAACTAAATGAAATGGAGATACCTCAGAGCCTCTTGTTCACAAACAATTAAGTAAAGACTTAACCATGGGATTGATTCATGACTGGAAATAATGTTAAGTTTGCAAGCACTGCCCCAGACTGGTTTATGAAAAAGGTGCAGAGAACATTGGAAAAAGTTTTTACATCTCTGTCATACTTATGGTCATAACCTAAGGTAGTGACTGAAAGACACATTCTCAAGCCAAGTGGACAAAATATGATTTCTGCACAGGAGCGCTCAGCATTCCATGACAGAGAAGGTGCTCAACAGTATAGGTAGACTACTGAGTACAACAGGTATTTACATGGCTCATGACAAAGCCTCCTGAGATGGATTAGACATGTAACGAGTAGATCACTGGCTACCTCCCACAGAAGCTGTACCAGGCCCAGCCCAAAATCCACAGGTAGATCCAGAAAACTATTAAAGTACTATACATCTCTGGAGGCCTGGAATTGCCTGACAATTCCCGATGATTGCCTTCAGACAGTTGTGCAGAAAAGTTTGACAAATTAAGGAAAAAAAGGGGAAAATGCTAATTACAGGAACACTTCACATACTATTGAGAAAAGATTTCCACTTGCACAGGCTTGCATTCACTCTGTATCAAAGCTTCAATGGACAAGCAGGAAAATACTCCATGGTGAAATGTACATGCAAGGCTGATAAGACAGAATGCTTATATACTTTAGTCACCTTAATGCTAACTTAGTAAGAGTTTCCATAGCAAAAGATATATAACTTGCAAACAACCACCTTATGAAAATGTAGTTATATAGAGACATACGAAACTTTGGGCACCGTTGTTTAAAATGTCTGTTAACTATAAATACTTAAGTGAGCAGATTATGAACCGACTACCAAAAGGCATAAAGTTAAAGATGAAAGTTAATCACTTCCTATAAAGGAGGACAGGCTTAAAAACTTACCAAATATATCAATTTAAAAAAAAACTAAACAGCTGTTGAGTATTCATCCGCATCTTACTGTTTACTGTGCGTCTGTTTATATACATACTGTAAAATATGATGAGATTTAGCAATTAAAAAAAAAAGGCAGCATGTGGGTTCACTTCCCAGTTCCTCCCTGTGTGGATAGCGCTTTGAGTACTGAGAAAAGCGCTATATAAATGTAATGAATTATTATTATTTGCATGATAGCTCAGCACTTAGTCTTCCTGCACAACAACCTTTCATCCCATAAGGGGGTGGTTTCTTTCCGACAGACCAAATCACAGTAAACTTTTTGTGCCACATTGTTGGTTTTGTTTTCACTTTACTCCGTACTAACATGAGAATTTGTACAAGTATCCTTACCATGAGAAAAACAGTACCAGTATTATGTGATAATGTTAGTATTTCAAATCCATGTTTTGTTATCACAAAAATATGACATAAACACAGATCAATATTTAACATATGTTAACACACCAGAGCAGGAAGATACTTTTTTTAATTTATAAAAAGCACTAAACTTTTGAACATAATTGTGCATGACAAATGCATATACGAGGTGCGATCCAAAAGTTCCTGGAATGCATTTATTCTGCAGCCAGAAGGGTTTGGTTATATCAATCGCCGCTAGACAGCAGTTCAAGTTGTCCTTGAGAGCTGTTATCATGCGTTAGAACGTCAGCGCAGTTGTTTTTCAAGTCGCAGTTCTCATTTAAACTCGGTCGTGTCTGTGAAGGGTTGTACATGAAAATGAGTGATTTGAAAGACCCAAAAAAGCTTGACAAGTTCACAGCAACACCAAGTCAATGCTCGTTTGCTTCTTTGATGTGAAGGGTGTCATCCACAAGGAATTTGTGCCACAAGAACAGACAGTGAATGGAGTATTCTACAGGGATGTTCTAAGGCGTTTGCAAAATCGAATTCGCCAAACACGCCCTCAGATGTGGGCTGACAAGTCATTTCTTTTGCATCATGACAATGCACTTGATCACAGATCTCCGATTATGCGTGAATTTTTAGGTTTTTACAAAGTTTACTGCCATTCCCCACCCTCCGTACTCCCCTGATTTAGCGCCGTCTGATTTTTTTTATTTCCTAAGATGAAGATGAGGCTCAAGGGACACAGATTTGAGACGGTGGAGGAGATCCAAGCAGTAACAACCAACGTCTTGAACACACTGACAAAAAACTACTTTCAGGAGGTGCTTCGAAAGTTTGAAATCTCCCTGGGATTGGTGTATCAACTCAGCGGGTGACTATTTTGAAGGAACTTTTCACCATTAATTTTTACTTGGTGTGCATGCATTCCGGGAACTTTTAGATTGCACCTTGTATACCATTTTTGTGAAGAAATAGCTCTGACTTGAGAAACACTAAATTTATCCTTTATCACCTTATTTTCATCTTGCACATTACAATGAAGAGAAATGTTTCTGAAAACCAAGTCTGGGATGATTTACTAACTCATACCTCTAGTGCTAAAACCTGTTCATCTCTTCAGTTCAACAAAATAGACTGTACTACATGCAGAAGGAACACCACATTGGTGACTTACTGCATTTCAGCATCATCCAACCCCAACCCAATTACTCTCAGTCGCTGCCCATATCACAACTGATGCATGGTTCACATGTAATGATTTATTATGGCTCCATGAACTTATCACATGTGCTGCTCTGATGTCACCTTGCTTTACCTTGAGCATCCATTTCCTTAAATGTGCAAGTTAAAGAGGTAAAATGTAGGTAGATAGCTTTATTAAACAGTATTTAATGAAAGATGATGTCTTAAAGGGGATTGTTTTATGACTAATACTATTAAAACTAATGCTGTTTATTTAAATGTAATCTGGTGTATATTGAGCAAAAAGTCAGTCATTTTTCTGGGGCCAGTGAGAGTTCAAAGCTTTTGTTTGTGCTATGAAAATGTCACTTTACAAATGGGATTTTAGGAATTGATTAGCTTTGCAAAGTGGGGTATACCTGTATACTTTGCATCATAGAACATAATGCAATTAGCAACAACTCCAGAAATTTCAAGTCTATATATTATCTACAAAAATGTTTAATTATTCCCCCTCCCCCAACTGAAACGTGGATGATGCAGTGAAGTTTACTTTTTTGTGACGAATAACATTTATATTGACACCCATATTTTCTTATTCTTCTGAGTTAAAATATTTAGGTTTACCAGATTCTAGTTCAGTCATATTTTCACTATTTCACCATCTTTTAATATGCTAAAATGGAACACTCAAAACACATACATGTACTGTATAAATAAGCACTTCAACATAATACTTAAATGTATAATAAAATGAACTTTATCTGAAGTGTTAATAAAGTCCTGTCTAGACAGATGTACAATGTGACACAATGTTGTCAACTGCACTGTATATGAGGCTCAAGAACATTTCCTTTCATTTTAATAGAGGAGAGGTGTAGCATTTCTTTAATTTGTCACACAAGTATAAAAAAAACACAACCTAAAAATTACAGGAAAAAGGTTAAATGCATATTATTTAGACAATACATTAAATTGTATGGTATTTAATAGGGTGTAGCCACTTTTAATTACATTTTTCGGTTGAGCACAGAATTGGTACCAATGTAATATTACACTCAAAGTCTCCAAATAGTACAGTGGCACACATATCCTGTTCTAACAATTAAACAAACCACAAATTAAATCTACAACCAGATTCTGATGTACCGGCCCAATGGAAATCATTGATTTTAAGGAAAATCTAATTTCCTTAACTGCTAGTTGACAGAAATGGTACCAATGCATTTAAAAAGCATTAATAATTCCTCTACTGCTAAACTTTTAAATGCAGCCAGAGATCGCCCCTTGATCCATTCTGCTAAATGCAAAGAAGAAGAGAAGGTTAAGGAGACATCCTGGCAAAAGAGAAGAGGTGTGGTGAAAAGTAATCATTACCCGATAGAATGATATAACGGATGATGATCACGAATGGAACACCACTGGAAAAAGACCTCAGTGTCTAGTGCCTCCAAGAGTAAAAAATCCCATGGATGTTCATACAGCTTAACAAAGTAAGAAAATACAGAAGGCATGCCTTGATGCAGCTGGCAAATGTGGGGCTACGTTAATATTGATCAACCCAGAGGGATCAATTTGGAAAACAGTTTAAATAAAAAAAGAGAAGCTGAACTTGATGACTGAAAAAAGACTGATAATTCATGGGGATAGTTAGTATAGCAAACCTGATAAAGAGCAGAACTGAGCTTTTCAAAGATCAGAAGAAGTGATAGTAATAATAACTGAATCCAAGATAGGCCTAGAAATGGAACATATTATTACCAAGAAAATATTATTTACAAGTAAGCACAAGACACTGATCACAAATTACCTGGGTGCCATGGATTACTAAACTGGGATCCAAACAGAAGAGCAAATACAGTTTTACATTGGTTAAAAAAAGAAAACATGATAGATCAGAAATCAAAAACCTTCACTATCCCAAAATAAAACCAAAAAATGAAGAAAAAAAAAGTGTGTATTTGGTTTTAAAAGAAATGTGTCTTCTGTTTTGTATGTAAACAAATCATTGGGACATTTCCTCATTTTTTCCTCAGGCATGGTGCTAAAACAGTTCACACTTCATCTCATAATACAGGTGCCAATCATAAAATTAGAATATTATGACAAAGTTGATTTATTTCAGTAATTCCATTCAAAAAGTGAAACTTGTATATTAGATTCATTCATTACACACAGACTGATGTATTTCAAATGTTTATTTCTTTTAATTTTGATGATTATAACTGACAACTAATGAAAGTCCCAAATTCAGTATCTCGGAAAATTAGAATATCAATTAAGACCAATGCAAAAAAAGGATTTTTAAAAATGTTGGCCAACTGAAAGGTATGAACATGAAAAGTATGAGCATGTACAGCACTCAATATTTAGTTGGGGCTCCTTTGGCCTGGATTACTGCAGCAATGCAGCGTGGCATGGAGTCGATCAGTCTGTGGCACTGCTCAGGTGTTATGAGAGCCCATGTTGCTCTGATAGTGGCCTTCAGCTCTTCTGAATTGTTGGGTCTGGCGTATTGCATCTTCCTCTTCACAATACCCCATAGATTTTCTATGGGGTTAAGGTCAGGCGAGTTTGCTGGCCAATCAAGAACAGGGATACCATGGTCCTTAAACCAGGTAGTGCAGGTGCCAGGTCCTGTTGGAAAATGAAATCTGCATCCCCATAAAGTTCGTCAGCAGCAGGAAGCATGAAGTGCTCTAAAACTTCCTGGTGACGGCTGTGTTGACCTTGGACCTCAGAAAACACAATGGACCAAAACCAGCAGATGACATGGCACCCCAAACCATCACTGACTGTGGAAACTTTACACTGGACCTCAAGCAACGTGGATTCTGTGCCTCTCCTCTCTTCCTCCAGACTCTGGGACCTTGATTTCCAAAGGAAATGCAAAATTTACTTTCATCAGAGAACATAACTTTGGACCACTCAGCAGCAGTTTTGTCTTTAGCCCAGGCGAGATGCTTCCGACGCTGTCTCTTGTTCAAGAGTGGCTTGACACAAGGAATGCGACAGCTGAAACCCATGTCTTGCATACATCTGTGCGTGTGCGTTATTGAAGCACTGACTCCAGCTGCAGTCCACTCTTTGTGAATCTCCCCCACAGTTTTGAATGGATTTTGTTTCACAATCCCCTCCAGGGTGTGGTTATCCCTATTGCTTGTACACTTTTTTCTACCACATCTTGTCCTTCCCTTCGCCTCTCTATTAATGTGCTTGGACACAGAGCTCTGTGAACAGCCAGCCTCTTTAGCAATGACCTTTTGTGTCTTGCCCTCCTTGTGCAAGGTGTCAATGGTCGTCTTTTGGACAACTGTCAAGTCAGCAGTCTTCCCCATGATTGTGTAGCCTACAGAACTAGACTGAGAGACCATTTAAAAGCTTTTGCAGGTGTTTTGAGTTAATTAGCTGATTAGAGTGTGGCACCAGGTGTCTTCAATATTGAACCTTTTCACAATATTCTAATTTTCCGAGATACTGAATTTGGGACTTTCATTAGTTGTCAGTTATAATCATCAAAATTAAAAGAAATAAACATTTGAAATACATCAGTCTGTGTGTAATGAATGAATCTAATAAACAAGTTTCACTTTTTGAATGGAATTACTGAAATAAATCAACTTTGTCATGATATTCTAATTTTATGACCAGCACCTGTATATCAACTTAGATGAGCTAAGGACATGAGCTTGATGCTTGACTGGTCTTTTCTTGACTGTCAAACTTAAAATGTTTTAAATTAGAAATATTCAACTTTTGTCATTTGTTTAGATGTCTGTCTTATCTCAATGTTTGAGACATGTGCTCAATTTGCGGCCATGTACCTTTATCTGTTGAATGTGCATGGTGTCAATGTGTACTAGCATTTTTATCCCTATTATAAAGTAAACTGGTTCAGAGTTTTAGAAATTCTGCCAAAAAAATGTGCTTTTTAATTAAACGATTGCATCTTAAAAGAAGTCCAGAAGATGATCGGAAAACAAAGATTGTTAGACAAGCTTACAAACTTTTAAAACTACTGTACAATACACTGTGGTAATAAAATGTTAAAAGGAAAAGGTCTTTTATATTAAAATGTAGCTAATATGAAACCCATTAAAACCCTCTACAATGAAATGTTCATTAATACAAAACCCTTAAAATTAAGATAAAAGAGTAAATAAATTGAATTTCTATCATATTATTACTGAATAACACCTTCATGAAAATAATGGAGTGAAATAATTATAACTGTCTTTGCATAGTACACTAAAGATTAAACAGTAAAAAGCAGAGTAAAGTTGTTACCAGCTGTTGCCAGAAAAACTGGTGCTGGGGCTAACCTCCACCTACTCCAAGGTGTGAAAGAGGCAACTGACTGACCCACTCTCATTTGCGTGTGAATGAGCGATCAGCCAAGGACCCCAATTAACCTTGGAGTGGCACGTGCACACTCACAAGTGCACCTGCACTCAGTCTGGGAATGCAGGCTCTGGGACTTCTGATTATTTAAAATTAAAAGATATACTGAAATAAATACTGAATCACAGTAAGCATTAGCTATATGCAAGAATATTGCAAGATATTGGCGGTGATGCCCAGACTGAGCAAGGATAGCCAAATTAACCATTTGTGAGTTGAATACCCTGTAGAAAGAAGCTATTATATGTTTGTTTGTTCTGGTATAATTTAGTCTATAATGCTTGGCAGATGGAAGAAGTTCAAAAACATTGTGGCATGGTTGAGGAATTCAGCAATGATTTTCTCTGAATGTTTAATGACTTTGGAGTAGTACTGGTCCTGTAAGGTGGCAAGACTGGTGTCATTAATCTTTTGGAAGATCTGATTATTTGTTGTTCTTGTCATACTTAGTTTCTGATCCAAGCCACACTAATGGATGGGCATAGAACAGACTAGATGATTGCTGTGTAGAACTGAATTAGCATGTATTACTCTATGATGCAATTTTTCCTTGGTATGTTGTTTTTTCTGGCTAAATATGATTGTAAATCTCCACATGGAAGCTAAATAAATATTTCTTTAAAAGTTAAAATAACACGAAATTATTTGAAAGATTGACTTTATCTACTCAAAATTTTATAAACTACTCTTAATCTCTGAAAGAATAAGTTGTAACATTTAAAAAAATCCTAAAATATTACTATCAAAGTTCTCTTTAAATTGTAGGTTTTTGACTCCCCCCAACCCCACACACTTTCAATTTTGATTCACAATGGAGTCATCACAGGCGAATTGCGGCCGAGCCTGAACGAAACCCCTTCCACCAGTCCAATGATCGCATTCAATTCACAGCAGCAGCATCGCAGATGGATAGCAGCCAATTATGTACAACTTCCCAACTCAGCTCTGACGTTCAAACTTGACTCACTAAATAGGAAAAGCACTGATGATTGTGCTTGACTTATTTCAGATGTCCTGGAAACTGCATGGGAATGCCACCCCCACCCACACTCTAAAGATTGTGCTAAATTCATGGAGGGGGACTCAAAATACGTAGATCACAAACACACTGGCATGTGAAAAACTGGCTTGTAACGCAACAATGGCTAGGAAACACTGAATTAGATGGTTCACGATGTGTCACATTTCTAAAGCAATTCAATGTTAATGAAGGTGGCATTCAAAGCAAAGGCGGCGATTTTGAAAGCAGCGGTACTCTTGTTAACCTGGAGGAGCAGAGACCAATCACTGTTTATAATGAGTTTATACCAAAAAGCCTCCTTAAAAAAACCTATTAAACACAGAGCACATTACACATGTTAAAAATAAACATAAGCCATTGCAAGTGAAAAACCTTCTGTAACATCAGAATAGATTTTGACATTCAAAGACATCAATGGACTAGTGGTAACAGTGAAAGATCCATCGTCACAGGTGCTCTGTGTGCTCCATGGTGTTCAGTTATGACACTGTCAGATGTAAGGTTGAAATAATTGTCAGATAGATTTGTGAAAATATGACTTGCAAAATTAGCATTCACAAAGTGTCTCACACACTGTAAAAAGGACTGCCATTAAGAAACCTGACAAAGAAGAGCCACAGGAGATGCAGATTTAAAAAAACTAAAATCAAAAATTCTACCTAATGACACCAGTAAAAGCATAGACGAGATTGGTCAATATTACCATCTAACTGGAAATGCAAAATGCCATCCCAAAATATAGCTGTGGCTTTTTAACATGTGGTATATACTAGAGCTTCCAAAATACCAAAATCTGAAACTTAGTATCATATCGAAGTATTGAACTTTGATACCATTTTCAACACACAATACAGTATATAATGAATTTACTTCAATAAATTTCAGTTCTATATGCATTAAAATCTTAGCATTAATGAAAAAAATTGAAATTTTAGTCATTAAATGCAAACATGTCAAACGGCACACTCTTTATAAAAGGTAAGAATAAAGTTCTATAAACTATAAAAAGTAAAGTAAATCTGCAGTTTTCTTTACGTTAATAAAAACAAATACTGTTACTGAGGTAGGGCCCTATGATTTCCACAATGTGGAAAACATGGATGGAAGTCACGGAATTAATGCTTAAAACTAAATTAAACGACTGAATAATCTGTAGTTTTATCATTCAGATACTATTTTCTAGTTTGTTGTTTTTGAAGCAAATGCAAATTTTTGTAGAAATCCAGTCGTGACTCTATTTGTTTGTGCACGTGTTACCTATATGTTTTCTCGTTAAAGGCACACAAATAAGCTAGCTGAAAAAGACAGAAATGTCAAAGCGAGCAGTATCAGATACCCTAGCTACATCAAAAAAAACTAAGAAGCACGAGCTTAGCTGCAAAGTTGAAGGCACAAGGACTTCCCGGCAACTTTTACAAATCTGGACAACGTTTCTGTAAGTTTTGCCAGCATACCATAAGACAGGACACAAAAACATACTTGCAATGACCACATCAAATCTAAAACCCATCTCAAAAACAAGGAGAAATTAAGATCAAAAAGTGTTCCCCTTCAGGTAACAAAAGACGAAACAACAAAATCGACAGATGCAGGACACCAGTTTGTGTCCATGTGACTCAGACATACAACTCAAAAAAATGACAAAGATTTGTCCTTTCTTTATTAAGCATTGTAAACAAGGAGGAGCGCTGCCAGAAAATGAGAGCAGTATTCGTCAAACTCATTTTCCCCATGTCTTTCAACAACAAACACAATGGATACCATTCTTCGAAAGATTCATGGCAATAAAATTTATGTTGTACTTGATGAAACCAGTGATAGCCGACACTGCCTAGTTCTCAACATTGTGATAGGTGAGCAAACATTTGGCTGTACTGTTTGTACTTGAAATTATATTCAACCAGTATTAACAGTCTTTCCCGTAGAAAATTATATTAGTGAACAGTGCTGATTGTTAACGGGTTCATTTTAAAAAATTAACAGAGGTGTTTCTGGAAATACAGTGATCCCTCGCTATATGGCACTTCGACTTTCGCAGCTTCACTCCATCTCGGATTTTAAATGTAAGCATATCTAAATATATATCACGGATTTTTCGCGGGTTTGCGGATTTCTGCGGACAATGGGTCTTTTAATTTATGGTACATGCTTCCTCAGTTGGTTTGCCCAGTTGATTTCATAAAAGGAACGCTATTGGCGGATGGCTGAGAAGCTACCCAATCAGGGCACTATTACGTATTAAATAAAACTCCTCAATGATATACGATATGCTTCCCGTGCGGTGCTTTGCATACTTAAAAGCTCTAACAGTACCTATTGATTTTTGATTGTTTGCTTTTCTCTGTCTCTCTCACTCTCTCTGACATTCTCTGCTCCTGACGGAGGGGGTGTGAGTAGAGGGGCTGTTTGCACAGAGGCTGTTTGTCCAGAGGATACGGAAGCTCCTCTCAAAAATGCTGAAAGACTACCTTCACATTGCTCCCTTCCTTGCAGCCGCTTTATCGGGGTGCTTTGCAAACTTAAAAGCCCAACAGCACGTATTGATTTTTGATTGTTTGCTTTTCTCTCTCTCTGACATTCTCTGCTCCTGACGCTCACTCCTTTGAAGAGGAAGATATGTTTGCATTCTCTTAATTGTGAGAAAGAACTTTCATCTCTGTCTTGACATGGAGCACAGTTTAAACTTTTGACTAAAGGGTGTTATTTCATGTCTAGAGGGCTCTAATAATGTTAAAAAACGGATTTAGAAGGTCGTAAACAGGTTTTCTATACTCTAACTGTGAAAATATTAAATTTATAAATAAAGAATCCTACTTCGCGGAAATTCATTTATCAAGTTTGAGTCTGGAACGGATTAACCGTGATAAACGAGGGTTTACTGTAATAAATGTTTTGCCTCACGGTGACGACGCAAACAAAGTCCATAATTGATTCTTCCGTTATAAACTCAGCAACTACAAACCTGGGCAGAGGAGCAGGATTCTCCTCAGATGCAACATGCCCTTAAAAGCGGGTCACTCTTTCTTTTTTCTAAAAGCGAAGTTCACCTTCATCTCAAAAGGATGCAAAACTAGTAACAGCTCTTACAATTCTGGAGGGCACTCACTGGAATAAGAGTAAGGAAACCACAAACATGTCCAGCATGCAAAGGAAACAGGGTAAGTTCTCTGATATGGTCTAATGTTCAAAGTAAGATGGGCAAATTAAAGTCCAGAGAACAACAGATGTCATTTGAACATAAAGTGAAATTTTTGCTAAGCAACATGTAAATTTTTACCATTTTCCACCAAAATGATAAATGAGTAAATCTGTTACCTTGAAACATTTGTTTTCCTCACCTTAAAGAACTACCTTGCCTCAAACTCTGTTATCCTTACCTGAAAAATCTCAAGAGAATTGAGATTATCCTTTTCCCCGAATTTTGTACTTCAAAAAATGCTTTTGCATGGTGTCAGTAATACTGCTATTCAGCCAAAACTGATCAAAGGGTACCCCAGAGGAAATCTATATGGACATGGTCATAAAAGCAACCATTACACAAAAAGTAGGCAGAACAACAATAGAAAACAGGTGTCTGGGCTAGTGAGCTAGGAATGTTAATGATAATATTCATAGGCATTTGATTGTTTTTCAAACAATGAAAGTTTAAAGTAAAGATAAA
>NC_053162.1:59869998-60107498 GCF_016835505.1 Polypterus senegalus | reverse complement strand
TACATAACAGGTAAGTAGTAATAACAGCAGCTAAAATGTATATGGATCATCTCTTGGTAGATGATCCCTTTTGAAAGGCGCTACACGACGGCTGTGGTATAGAAATTACATTTTCTATGTGAACGTTCAAATTTCTGCCTGTGGAAATGTGCCTTACCGGCATTACCAGCAATTAAAAGAAAATCATTTTTGTGTCCTCTGCAGTGTTAAGAGAGAAAGGCTTTGGTTTGGGATGAAAGGAAAAAAGGTGTAAAGAAAGGAAAGTTGCATTTTTCTTTTATATAGTGTAGAGAGAGGTCTTCGCTGATGATATGAGCGTCGCGGTGGGTCTCGTGTAGACTGGAGAGATGGCCCTGCTATTAACTGGCCAGAATGGCACTGTCGGTCCTACACTCCTGTGCGTGTCTTTATAATCCGACCTGACGACCTCATAATCGTATACGTGTAAAAGAAAGTGTGAAGCGACTTAATATTAGTTTGCCGTGGTCTAGAAATGGGATCACGTGTTTACAGTTGTCTGGGCTATAGCTCATGGGAAGGACGAAAAAAATTAACAGTATTTACTTTCACTTAAGGCAGAAGCGCAGTCAGCGTCTTAAAGGCCAGCACAGCTACGCATGCGCGCGCGCCGGCTGCCCGACTTTTGTAGTATTTTTGCAATGCAGGAAACGACACTTTTTGCAGACACGTTCACGTGATCAAAAGTCTCCGCGCTCTTTAGAGGTCTTGCTTTCTCTGCGTACTGCGTTCATAGTCAGTTCACGTGAGCCGCTCGGAGTACATGCATCGAAGCTTCTGAGCTGTGCCTGTGCTATCTTGTGCGATCTCGCGATGTCCACGGCAATTTTAACTCCGTTACAAAGTGATCCAAAGTCTCATTTATACCTCGTGTCTTCTCATTAAACTTGTATGTCGCGAATAAAGTATTCTGTGTTTTTCTTCAGCGCTCTTTGGGAGCTCTTCCTTCTTTTCTACGTACTGCGGTCACAGTCAGTTCACGTGATTACGTGGCAGGCGTGATGATGTCACACGCAGCTCCACCCCCCACAGCCATCGAGCTAACGTCCATTGCAGTATATGGAGAAAAATAGGTTCCAGTTATGACCATTACACGTAGAATTTGAAATGAAACCTGGCCAACTTTTGTAAGTAAGCTGTAAGGAATGAGCCTGCCAAATTTTAGCTTTCTACCTACACGGGAAGTTGGAGAATTAGTGATGAGTGAGTGAGTCAGTGAGTGAGTGAGTAAGTGAGTGAGTCAGTGAGGGCTTTGCCTTTTAGTAGTATAGATTGTGTTCGTAAATGCAACTTAAAATAACTATTCACAATTAAAACTATTTTTTTTAGTTCAATATTCTAGACCTGTGATTCATTTAAATTAAATTTCTAATGACTACTTCTTCCAGTGCAACAGAAATAATTATTTTTTTAACATATTTTTACTGCACTATTTTGGTGTCATTGTATAAATCTCTACATCAGTTTCTTAAACCCTGCTTTTCCAGTTCAGGGTTTTGGTTAAGGATCACTTCATGGCAGTATTAGGCACGAATTCATGCTATATCGTGTTATTTTGTAATATATATCATGTATTTAGAAATTGTGGATCTTCTATAAAACTACGGTATTGTTAATTGCAAAAAATTAAAAAAGCAAAAGATTATAATAGTTTAATGAACCTGTTTGACTGTCAGAGCACTACAATGGCATTTATACAAATGGTTGAAGATCAGAGGTAATATATGTCAAGGGCGTAGTGGAGAAAATCTGCATTTATTGTTCCTTTCAAGTCTTTTATAATTAAATGTCTCTTTCTGAAAACATTACAGCTGAAGGTACAGTGATCTTTAAAGGTGACATCACTATATTTTTAGTCTTTTTACCAGCTTTTATATCATTAAATATAATGTACAATTATTTTTATAATATATGTTTTCCATATATAATTCATACAGCACGTTTATACCTATACTGTTATGTGAGCATTTATATTCCAAACCTACAGTTCAACTTTTAAATCGTAATGCACTTTGCACAATGTCCAGAGGCTATTATTTAACAGAGTCTGTGACATTCAGAATGCATGAACACCCATGGAAAGAATAGCTTATATTCCCAGAAATGCACTGACCCACAGTAAAATGTTATTATAAGAAACTCAGCAACAACACATTATAAATGTAACTATTATGTAAATGTCTTGCTTTTAAGATGTATTATTAGCATTGCACAGCTGGTAGTATTGCTGCCTCATAGCACGTTGACCCCTTCTCAACTCTTAGCAGAGGTTCCTTTAGTATTCCACCTGCTCCTGTGAAATGCCCTCTTGGACTGTTTGGGCGTGTGTGTGTGTGTGTCTGTGTGTGTGTATAAATGTGTCTTGCAATGAACATGTGTCCCATCTAGGTGTGTTTTTTGCTTTACACCAGGACAGAATCAATCTCTCCATGACCTTGCACTAAAGTAGCAGGTTTAGAAACAGATGGATGGTGTAATTATTTGCCAACCTTTTTCAAAATAAGTTAAAGTAGATACCTTTAATATGACTACATGCTTTATTAATACTATGAACCAATTTGTGCCAGGAACAACTGGATTTTTTTTGTTCTTTTGCCCTCTAGTATGTATTGAAATGTATGTAAAATTGTATTTATTTCAGTTAGTTATTTTAATAGAATATATCATTGGTAATGTTTGTTTTCACTATTGTAAAGGCTGTTGTGTGGCAGCCTGAAGCAGCCTTTGTAGTGATGCATTAGGCTTTCACCTCAAATGACAGGAACAAGGCAAAGTCATTCAACATTAGAGAAGAAAAACAGCAGATGAATACTTCTAGAGCTCATGGGACTTTTTTTTGTGTTGCTTTCAGAACCAGCTGTAAATAATCCCGACTCCCGAGAAAAGCTTGAGTGAAAGAAAGAAAGAAAGTAGGAAGAGTGTTAAGCTGATATTCTAGGAAAAACTACATGACATATGTAAGCCAGGCATGTAATACATACTGTATATAGCTGGTTTACAGAAACAGTTGCAAGTGGTGCTGAAATCTAATTGAATCTAATCTAATTTAATCTATTATACTGTAAATGATGCATAACAAATTAACAGCCATTAGTGAAGCATTTTGTCCATGATAAAGAAAGAAGTACCTGGTAAACTAAAATCATATTAAAAGGTAAGTTTTTTAATGTAGACTATGTATTAAAGTGGTAATATTACGATATAAGTACATTGTTTGCATGGTAAAGTTGCAATTAGAGGTTTGCATTCTTGCGGAAATCCCACAGCACCAGTGGGACTTAATTTTTTGCCGCATGGGACTAGATAGTGAGGGCAAACGGGAGAGTATAATATATTCTAATGGTTGTAAACAGGTGGTCAGAGCATACATGAACCTCTGTGAAAACTCTGGAGAAGAAAAGTTAGTGTGCTCATATTTTTGATGGGGTGGTGTCTCTCACTTTTTTTTTTTTAGCTTTCAAAGGAATTATTCCAGGCATTGTTGTGCAGATGCATAGCAGCTTGTAAGTCCAATGTATGAAATGATTACTGGTTTGAGAACTGTTTTATTTTTTCTTTCCTTTATATATGTATCGACTTACCTTCAGGTGGACTGAGTGACCAGATTTTGTTTTTCAAAGCAGATGCTAAGGGAAAGGGATATCTAAACTTAACACACGTCTTCATATACACTGATTCTTTATTAATTTTTGCAATCTAAAATGTAAGGACTTGCACTGTTGCAGTTTTTCTTGCTTAACAGAAAAAAGAAAACAAACACATAAACATACTATTTCAATACAAATTTTTTAGCACATCACTCGTTTTAAGTAGAAATAAAGACCTCCACATGCCTCATAATTTAGAAGAAATCATCCTTTGTTTTAAAAATGATTATTTTTAATGGAACATTTTGATACATAATAAAACTAGCCTCATGAAACGGTCTGTCACTTAGTTAACTGGTCTCCAAATGGTCTGTAACTTCTTCTAACCCTTATCAGAAAGTTTTGTGCTCTTCAGAGTGAAGATGAGTTTTAAGTCTCATACGCCACGCTATTGATTGTACATATTGCTTCCTACTCATTTGATCCTGGTTGAACAAACAGGTGTTAATTTATTTATTTTACTTGCCTGTACATATTTTCCATTTTTGGACACCATACTTCTAAATTGATGCTGGATAGTAACATGGCTCTGTCCAGCCGACCTAACTGTCTACTGAATCAAACCGCTATGTGTGCTTTTCTTTAAATACACCCTGTGCCGCACGTGAGTTACATGAATTGCAGATTTAAAATATATATGTGTCACACATTGATCTGACAAAATATGTAGGGTTTCTGTTTATTTATTGAATAACAATCAAGACAAAAATCCCAGACAGTTTTTTAAAGATCAGCCAGACTGCCGTTTTAAGTCCCAAAAAGAGGACATTGTCGGGAAAAGAGAGTGTCTAGTCACCTTTTGTCTATTCTTCTATTTATTATTTTTTGAAAATGATATCAATAAATCAAATGGAAAAAAACAGTCTTAAACAGATTTACTCGTATCTCTGTGATTTTTTATTCTTCCTTGTAGCTTTTGCTGTTTTAAGAATCCACTTAAAGTATGTGTCCGATTCAAGTGCCTTTTAAAGGGGAAAGCAAAAATGAAGTTGGGTGTGGAATGGAAACTTTTGCAGGAGTGGGAGAAAGCAGGTGGGATCAGGCAAAAACTGGATGTAATTTTGTACAAAGTGGCCGGGAGCAGAATGAAATAATGGTGGAAGCGAGACTGAAAAATCAGTACTGTGCAGCACTCTAGCTGAAATATGTAATTTTAAAAATATATTACATTTTCATTTGAACTGAAGAAAAAGTATATCACTAAAACATTAAAAATGTACTTAAAACTAAAAAAAGAACTTTAGTCCAGGAATTAGTGACAGTAGTAAATTCTTACACATGCTCAACTTTAGCCAAGGCCATATTGTAAAACAAGAAAAACAAAACAAATTAGAAAATAGTTTCCCAGAAGTTATCATGCAAGAAACATGTTCCTTTGGAAAAGTATCATGCATCCATCCATCCATTATCCAACCCGCTAGCCAATCGCAGCTAACACAGGGCGCAAGGCAGGAAACAAACCCCAGGCAGGGCACCAGCCCACCACAAGGCACACTAGGGACAATTTATGATCGCCACTGCACCTAACCTGCATGTCTTTGGACTGTGGGAGGAAACCCACACAGACACGGGGAGAACATGAAAACTCAACGCAGGGAGGATCCGGGAAGCGAACCCAGGTCTCCTAACTGCGAGGCAGCAGCGCTACCCACTGCGCCACTGTGCTGCCCAGAAAGGTATCATGTTAAAAAATGTCTATACCTGGAAAAATGCAAATGATGTTAAAAGATTATATCTGCAAAGGCACAGAAATTGGCACAAGTTGCATTGTGTAATCTACATCAGTGCATATTGATGTTTGCATTAAATTATTTATTACTTGCTTAATGAGTGATAAAGGTCTAATCCATCAACTATAGACTACTGCCCATTTAATTATTTTTGTGAGATGTCTTGAAATACTTGGACCGTGTTCATGTTAATCTTTTTTGTTCTTTTAGAGCAGAAATTACATTTATAGTCATTCCCCAATGCAGCTCAGTTTTAATACCTATACAGTGTTAGTAGACAATTGTAATACTAGAAGCACGATTGTCTGAAAAAATAAAATGCTGGATAATAAAACCAAGGATCAAAATACTTTAGTGTATATGAACTGCTTGTCGCTCGTATTATAGCATTTTTCATCTAAAAAATGCAGTTCTTTTTTCATTTACTCATATGACTGCAGCAAAAGAATCTAAATTGCTGTAGAAAAGAAAATATAGTAAGATTTCAAGCAGTATTATTTTTAATAATTTCACATTAAAGACAGAATCGGTTTTTAAAATATTATATTGAAAAGAAGGTACATTTACTGCTTTATTACAGACTTGCTTAGGCTAAAATGAATGCTGCTTTAGTGCATATGAAGCTAATAATCATACTGACCATTTACTCTGAGGACCATGTTAATGCTTCACAAAGTATTTTTACACTACAGTAATTTAGTCCTAATTGCATTATTAGGTATCTTACTAATGATTACTGTATTATTATACAACATAGTGCATTTAGCTGACTCTTGTCTAAATTATTTTTCTATTGTCAAAACTTTCACGAAAGCAAATTAACCATTAAGCACATTTTGTAACTTCTGTATAGGGTCATTCTAATTACAAATGTTTGTAGTCCTGAGGTAATAAAAAGTTTCAAATTGGTTATGCAATGAAGACTTAGTTTTTCTTTAATCTGTTTCCTGTTTTTTGATGCTTTAAATTAAATTAATCACAAAGTCCTATTTCATTGCGACTTAATATGCATCTATTTTGTTCAAGGGATGAACACAGTTATCAGGTTGGTAAAAATGTGTTGGCGAGTCTGTATTATGAAAGATGTATAATAACTAAAATTAATACTGTGTATCAAGAAATACTGTGTGAGAACTCCAAGAGAGCTGGAATGGTTTAAATAATTACAGCTTTCAGTATCTTATGGGCAAAACAAAACATGGTTCTATATATGCATCGGCAGAACTATAAAATAAAGGGTACATTAATTTCAGGGTAATTACATTATACTTATAAAGTAATTAGACTTTGTGCACCATGTAAATTATACATAATTACTAAGAAATTATCTACTCAAAGTCTTAACTTCATCATGTACAGTAATTAAAGAATCACAGTTATTGCAAAGTTATTCTCATAGGAATGCGTTATTTCCAGGTGAAACTAAAATGTTCAACCAGTCAGTATGCTACCATAGGTGTTCACTGCTAAGGGCCATGTGTGCTTTATCAATTTCTTTAAGATTTTATCAGGGATTTTTAAAGTAACAAGCACTTGGCATTTGCACATAAACGCTGCGGGTGTGAAATTAATTACAAATGTTATTTGAATTAATTTCTTAATAATCAGTCTCCTTACTTTTTCCAAAGAGTGGTTTGTAGTGATACGGCAGCAGTATTAACACCAGCACAACTTCTTCACATTGCGAATATTATTTCTTTTAATATTTACTATATGCCGTAGCTGGGGGCATCTAACACTGATATTACAGTGCATTTACTTTGAATAATAATTCTCTCTGGAAGAAATAGGTAAGTTTAACATATAATAAACTGATTTTTTATACTAAGGCTGTACTTTTCTTTTTGTTTAATTTTGACCTTTCACTGAATATACAGTATGAGTATCTTCAGCATATTGAATTCAACATTATTATCAGTTTCCATAATAAAATATGTGACTGGTATAACTGAAAGATTCAAATAGAGGGCCTGTATAATAGAATTGGCATTTACAAACCTACTGCACCTATCTATTTTCATAATATCAAGTGTTATTTGAATCAGGTAGTACTTGCCATAAATGCCAGAAATTTAAGGTGGTCCTTTAGCACCATTTGATTACAAAGAAAAATTTGAGATTATTCAGAAAATTGTTTTTATAAAAGTATGACTTTGTTGTTTATATGCCAATATATAATTTGTAATGTAATCTGTACATTTATATTCAGTATGCAATCTTCAAAATGCACAAATACAATTCTCTTACGCTTAAGACTACATAAGTAGCTAAAAACTGTGAAGAAATTTCAGAGTTTGTCATTTCTAAAAGCAGAGTTTAAGTGCTTTGGGAGTATACTGAAAAGTGTTGACATTTTTCCCAATAATTACCATTATGTAAGGCACTTTATCTCATCCTGTATATTCAGAAACCAGATGTTAATTGTTTCTTCTAGGTATTCTGTCACCTATTTTTGTGTTTGTGAAATTGTTTGGTAAGCTAAAATGTTACAAGATTTCTGGGAGTTATGCCAGAATGAATATAAACAGGAAAGATATTGTAAGGAATCTTCATAAGGATGGCATTTCTCGCTTAAACTGCTTGCGGGAAACATCACACTACATGACTTTAAGTTGGGAAGCACGTCAGACTTAGTGGCTGAGAATCTTGTTGGCTTGAGGTTGTCAGATTACACAATTAGTAACCAGAAGAGATTAAACATTACGCTAGTCCCTCACAAATTCTCAGCATAGTTTCATATATCCAGACTATTGCAGCTTGACACATTTTGACAAGGGCCTGACTAATAATGTTGGGCAACAGTCTATCAGGAGATAATTTATCTGGCCAATATTAACCTCTACATATGCATCAGTACAGTTGAAAATCCACTGATATTATGATGCTGAACTCTTCAAAGCAAAGCGTATTTGTTAGGTTATTATTCTAATATAAATGGCCTCAGTTTGAAAACCATTTCTGTCCCTTTCAATGATATCCACAACAATGGTAACAAACTGAGCAATAACAACAGATGTGGCAAACAATTAAATGAGCTTTAAAACGATAAAGTTTACCTGTATTTTTGGACCCCGGATTAACAATAAGGCAAATTTTTACAGAGGACACATAAAGCTATTCATTAATTTACAGTTGTCACTGCCATAGCAGACACCTCCACAGCTCCAGAGAGGCTGGTGGGCCTCCAAACACAAAGGGCCCCCTCATCAGACCTCTGAACAGACAGCCACATAAACATACAGTATATTTAACATTTTAAAATAGAAAAAAATATTTGGTGCATTTTTAGGCTAAACAAAACAGTCAAAGACTGTTGTATCATGTTGTTTGACATTACAGGAAAATCTTGGGTGAGTACAACAGACAACAAAGAGTTTCATCATGGTAAGAAAAAGAAGCCATTGCCAAACTGTATTACGGAAGTGGCAAACCCGCAGGAGTGTAAAATGGAGCAGATTAATGTATGCCAGAAAAACTTCCATTTACAGATAAGCCATACAAGACAAGGAAAATACAATTTAAATAACAAAAAGAACAAACCGTGCAGCCTCTCTGTGCCTACCTTAATTTAATTTACACATCTCTCAAGATAGCTAAAGCACTCCCTTTCTACTTGCCATTTCTTCCTCCTTCTTTCTGGATCATTTTCACAACCCTTCCCTCTTCTTTCTGCTCACCTGAGCCTTCTTTTGTCCATAAAGGAGTGAGACTTTCAGGTATCACACATTCTGCCTACTCTGTTTAAGAGACAGCATAGTCTCTCTAATTCCTACTTGTTGTCTCATTTGTCAGCCAGGAGATTTTGCCTTTCCTAAGATGTCTGACATTTTTTTCCCCGTACAAGGTTTTTTTGAGGGGAGTACTTTTTTTCTTGTCTTCTTATGGAGTCAAAAAGCAGGGCATGTTTAAGCCAATTGAGGCATTCCTTGTGTGATGTTGGTCTATTCAAGGAATGCATTGTTATAAAGTCATGCTTGTCCTGCCTGGCACCAATCTTTATCTCTCTCTGTATGGAGAGGGTTAGGCACTCCTGGCATCTGTTGGTCCACTTGCATACTTGCATCCTTGGATATGGTGCATGTTCTTGTTCAATCCACAATGTTCTTTTCATTGTTCTGGTGCCTCTCCTTTTTGAACTTATCTGGCACACAGACAGGCTCTGTATTCCCATACTGGTACTGGCATGACTACTCAATCTGTCATTGTGCCTCTGTTACTCTTCTGGAAATGCCTTACTAGAAATTATCTCCATTACCCCAGACTGGGTGCCCTTTTGTCAGTCAGGTACCCTTTCAGAGTGAGAGAAAGAACAACATTAACATGTTAGGATTTGAATTGGAGTGCTCCTCTCAACTCCAGTTTTGTTTCTCACTCCTCTCTTAAATCAACTCTTGCAATTTATGTTTACTGCAATTGTCTGTGAACATACTGACTGCTAGAATGTTTGGGGTGTTGATAAGGTCTGACAGCATAGCCATTTCTGTGAGGCTTGGTTGCTTATGTCACATTTGCCAAAGTGTATGGCAGCAGATACATCACTACTGTGATCAGGGTTACAATGATTTGAATTTCTATGGACAGCATGGTTTGGAAATGTCAGAATAATAACCACTGTATATGTGTGCTTGGGCAGTGCTTGATATATTGGTGTGGTGAAATTTACTTGGAATATGATATGATATTTCCATTATGTTCTTATTTGTTACTATACTTTTACTTGGTTGGTGATGTGTTGAAGCTTGAAATAAATCAAATGCCAATTTCACAGCAATTGTGCCTGTTCTCAGTATTGCACTTTGCTTACAACAACTGCTCCTGTAAAATTCAGATGAAGAGTAACATACTTTTAAAAGAAGTCCTCTCTTTTTCTCATTCTTCAACGGATTGCATGTAATCAACATTAGAAAGATCAAGTGAAGTGTAATCTTTTATATTAGTTTTATTGCATTGTATTTTTCTTTTCATCTGGGATGGGAAAGGATGTTTTGCTGTTTAATAACTGAAAACTACTCTTTAAAAAAACTGAATTCCAAACCAGGTAGTGTTTTCTTCTGGATATGACTACTATGGCTTCTGTTCATCATGAAAATTAGCCTTTGCTCAAATTATATACAGCAAAATAGGAAATCTAAGCAAGTGAAAAGTATTTATGTCAATCCATTAAATCTTGTTTCCCTAATTGTAAGATTTATTGACTTATCAAGAAATTTATATTTAAAATTGTTTATAAAAGTTGTTTTGCTTTTATTGATTTTATTGATTTCTATAATCTTTTTGCTTACGTAGATTTCATTTTTTGCAGGGGTGACTTAAAATGCTTGGATATATTTACTTTAAGCAAATCACATGAATCATATTCTGGGTCACAAAGGTTTATCTTTCAGTACAGGGATGCCAGAAAACTCCCACTTCTAGGACTATAGCCTGGCAAGTTTGTTCCTGCAACAACCAGATCCCTTTATAGTCCTGTAGCAAGCTAGATGGTAATGAAAGGGCAACCTGGTCCCAAGAACCATATATTGTTTTCTGTTAGTCAGGCTGTGTGCTAAACTTTAGCAAAGTCTTGTTAGTCTCATTTCATCTGGTTCTCTTAAATGAAATGCTTACAGTAGCTACACGAAAGAGTATGGTCTCGCTGGTGTCCCTCTACTTGTCTGGTTTGTGCCTTGCCTTTTCCCTGACCTATTTGTTGCTAACATCTACTAGGTTATTTTCACACAGAAAGCACTCCAATATCAAGCATTTCCATTAGGCTCTTGGGACATAAATTCAAGTTCTCACTCCATACAGACCGCAGAAAGCAATCATCTGACCGATTCAAGCCAAGGAAGAACTAAGTGACTAATTAGGTTTCTGAATGTGAGTCTTGGTTTTCTCCACAGCACTTATATAAGAGCTTCTCTGCTTTTTGGGTGAGTATACTCCTGCTTCTGCCTCTTTGATTTGTGGGATGAACCAAAAAACTGTCCAGAGACATATCTAGTTTTCTTAGTATATGCTTCCTTTAGCTCAAATTATCAATTCTTTCAATGGAATCTCCTGCCATTTTTATGTTGACGATATGCAGGTCTATTGTTCTGTTAAACTGAAACTACACAAATTGTCTTCTTAGTTTGACTGTCTGATGGATGTCAATAATTGGCTGCTTGCCAACTACTTAAATTTAAATGCTCAGAAGACTGATATTTTAATTACTGCCCATTCTGATCTGCTCCAAGCAAATACTCAAAAACTTTCCACCATCTCTACTTCTTCCCATGCATCCCTAGGTAATTTAAGATGTCATATTTGATCAGTCTCTAAATTTTGATGCCCATGTCTGGTGTCTCAATCTGTCTTGCTTTTTTCATTTAAAAAACATATCCAAGTTCAGATCAGTTGCTACCAGGGCTAAGATGGAAATGCTCATCCATGCTATTGTCTCATCACATCTGGATGATTGCAAATTCCTTTTTACCTGTCTGAGTAAACCTGGTGTGTCTCATCTTCAGACTGTTCAAAATGCATCTGCCAGGGTTTTAAGAAGTACAATCAAATGGGTCCACATCTACCAAATTTTAGTCTCTCTCTACATTGGATTCCAGTGGAATTTATGATCCAGTTCAAACTCTGATACTCACTTACACAGCTCTGCATGGTCATGCTCCCCAACATATCACAAATATCCTTCAGCATCACACCACAGGTTGTGCTTTGAGATCTGCTCAGTTAGATCTCCATTTGGTTTCTCATACCAGACAAAAGACATATGGAGATTGCACATTCCAGTCCATTGTTCCAAGGTTATGGAACAGTCTTCCATTGACATTGTTGAATTGTTCAAGTTTCAACTTAGGACATATCTGTTAAGATGGACATTTGGTTAGCTTTGCTGTCTGTGGGTGACTTTAGTATTGTCCTTGTATTTTATGTTGTTTTGATATTTCATTTTATTCTGTTTTATTAATCTGTGCTTTGTGACTTCTATCTGTAATAGGCACTTTATAAATACATTTTTACTTTACTTTGTAAACAGTATCTGGAAGAAGAAATTGCATCAAGTAATCAGGTTAATTTAAATTAAACATAGATTGCATTAGTCCATTGTATGTGCATGATTATTTAAGAATCCCATAAATATTCAATAAATGGATGCAAATAGGCTTTAGGCATCTTCAAGGTACTTTTCATAATAACCGTAAAGCATCATATGTATGTTCATAAAGATTTTTATTTCCTTTTTCTTTCCTATTCATAAAAATACACCTTTATGTATATGTTGTTTCTGCTAAAGTTAATGGAGTGCAAAACAATTTTCTATATATTATATGGTGCTGTTCCATTCTTAGCGTTATAAATCAGAGTGCCAAGTGAATTCATGTTGCATGATTCCTGCATTTTACACTCGACTACCTTCTTATTACTGCATTGTGTGTTGAGAAGCATGTATACCTCATTAAATTTCCTCAAAAGAAATGTCCAGAATGTGAAAAGATTAAGGTGATTCTCTTTATTTCCCATATCGATGTTGCCCACATATTATTATCATGTGTTTCACTAGACTTGGTTTAAAAAGATTAGCCCGCATTATTTGGAGTGTCTACTAATTATTATGTTTATAATGATATAGTTATATTATTACTACAACTAAAATAAGCTTACTTTATATCCTAGATGTCTTTAAAATATATTTCATTAACACAACCTTTATATATGCCTATATTTAGCTGTTACTGTTTTCAGAAGCGGAGGAATCTAAATTGTGACTTTCAGATGTATACGACACATAAACCTTATGGACCAGTGGTGCACAAATATTTTCTGTAAGGCCACCTTTAATTAAAAGAACACCCCCCTCAACCACTAATATGCACACACATTTATACACATATATGCTCATCCTTTACTGTAACCTCATGGATAAAATGCATTTTTGCTAATTATTTCCAATGTCAGTATGAGACATTTTGTGAAAGGAGAATAAACACGCGAGAGTAACAAGAGTCTTTGACACTGATGGTAGTAAGAGTAGCACAAGAACAGGCCTTTTTTGAAGTAATGTCCACATTTTGGTTGGAATCACTTGTCTGTATTTTTTGTCTTACAATTAAGATCAATAATGAAAACTAAACTTAAATACTTTTACTATGTAACAACATTAATTGCTTTACACCATATTTTTTGTTGGTGTTTTTTTCAGAATTAGCTTACTGTGCAGAAATAATAGGTTTACAAATTCACTGGAAATAATCAGAAACTGAACCCGAACATTTAATGGAAGAATCACATCTTTATTCCTGCCAACATTTGAATGGTTCAGGAAAACTGCCATTTATGTTGTCTTAAAACTGAGCTACTGTTGGGGCAGTTGGTCTAGTCTGTTGCGGGAGATGGAGATCTGAAGCACAACTCAGATAGCGGCGGCTTTAATTTTTCTATTACAGTATATGCAGGCATATATAAACATGAGTAGTAAGAAAGGTACTCAGAAAGAGACGGAAAAGAAATCCAAAGATACCCCCAAGCTTAGACAGGCATCAAGTCCAAGTTCAACCTCAAGGTATGGTCTTACAGAGACAGATGGGCGAAGCACAGATCTTCCGTGACCCCGTTCCGCTGCATCATCTCCAGTTAAGAGTGAAAGTGGGAGCGAATGTGCAAGTAGTGCTGGTCACGACAGCCTGTCAATTCCAGAAAATCACTTGAAACTGGAAATGGCCTTGCCATCTGTGTAATCATATACTCCTCCCGAGCCGGGAGCATCCGCTGTAAACTGGATTGTACCTTCACCTGCAGAGCGTGAAGGGTGAAACAATGTGTCCGAACTGAAGGTAATGATCGCTGAGCTCAAGAAAGATATAAAGAAAGAAATAAATGGTATGCTCAAGACAAATGAGAAGACAAAAGAGAAGATGCAGGTGGAGCTGTGGCAGCATAATAAAGACTTGGAGTAATGTGTATATAATCGCTTTGAGGCAGTCTTTAAAGGTATGCTGGAAAAAACTGAGTAACACATTCAGGAAAATGAGTCAAAGTTTGAGGAAAAACTTAGAGCACTTGGTGATCAGTTGAAAGATGTAGAGCAAACATTTACAACTCAAATTGAAACAGCCGCAGACGAAAAAGCAACGGCTGCGAATTCCGAATGCAAAACACTCAGAGACAGACTTGCTGATCTGGGCAATGAATGCAGAAGGAATAATATTAGAATTGAAGCTCTACCTGAGAATTCTGAAAGTCCAAACCGAGTGACATTCGTAGCTGAACTATTCTCAAAAATAATTGGAGAAGATTTTAAATCAGACACCGAGATAGCAGCAGCTACATACGGAGATCAAATACCTCTAAAACTAGGACTTTTGTCATGCGTTTCAAAAAATCACAATCTAAATTTAATGTAATGACACTTCTCAGACAGAAACAAGAGATTATATATGAAAATAACCACATCCATATTTTCCCTGATTTACCACCAGCTGCTATACATGCTGCTTTTTACAACATTAAACAGCGTTTACAGAAAGCCAATATCAGATACAGCCTCTTGTATCCTGCCAAACTGAAACTGGATATTCAAGACAAGAATTACATGTTTACCACTATGGAGGAAGAAGAAAAAGAGTTAAGAAGGCTGATCCCGACACTTTTTTGAAATACAATCCGTGAGTTGCATCCTGTCATGGCATGACAAAGAAGATATTACCAGTTGTCTGATCCGCTTGTACTTAATTATAATTACAATTACTGGTACCGTAATTATACACCCTTTTCCCTTCTCGGCCACTTTCTGTTTATATTTTAATTACAATTATACATGTATATGTATGCATGTGTGGAAGAAAAATTTGTAATTTTTTTTACACTTCTGAAGGAGACTGTTTAACATCATACCCTTGGTTTATTGTTATTGTTGTTACTGTATTAGGCTTTACTATGCTTATCCAGGTCCACTTTTTAACACCATTCCCTGGGTTTACTATCTTACTATTTCAAGACTGTTAAAGATTATATTTTATGCTAATAGTATTTACACTATATTGGCAATAGATATCTCAATTTTAATCCTCATATGCCACTGCTGGGGGGCTTGTTTTGTTTTTGACGTGCTCTGTCTCTAGGTATGTCAGAGATCTAGGACTATCTGAAGTGGGGTCCAGCCTCATGTGGGGAGGCAAAATGGGGGTACTAGGGGGGCAGAAAGAGAGCAAGCTATCTTTAATCTATCCTTTTAATCCTTATAATTATAATTACCAAACTTCAGTTAAGACTACAAATTGACATCAAGAATTCAGAATCAATGTCTCCATGATGTAACAGTTAACTTTGTGAGCTGGAATGTTAAAGGCCCGAATCATGACTTAAAGAGAAAGAATATATTCTCTCACCTAACAGGTCTAAATGCTAAAATATTATTTTTACAGGAGACCCACTTATTAAGCAAGGATCAGTTCTGGCTGCAAAAAGATTGGACCGGTCAAATGTTCCATTCCAGCTTTACAAAGAAAACTAGAGATGTGGAGATTCTTATACATAGAACAGTCTCATTTGTAGTATTAGATGTAGTATCTGATCATGAAGGGAGATATGTGATTGTCATGGGTAATTTATTTAAATGTAAAGTGATTTTGATAAATGTTTATGTACCCAATGTTGATGATAGGGACTTCATCCAAAATGTATTTGAATCCATTCCCAATGTGAACACTCATAAAATAATAATTGTATTTTAAATCCAGACCTAGATAGGTCTCCTGTCACAAGGGTGATGACATCTAACACAACAAAGACAATTACACAGTTTGTAACTGATCACAACCCATCAGACCCCTGGAGATTTCTAAACCCAAACTCAAGAATCTATTCCTTCTACTCACCAGTGCATCATTGCTACTCAAGAATTGATTATTTCTTTGTAGATAACAATTTCTTGCCTACGATTAAATCTTGCAAGTGCGCCGCTATTGTTATTTCCGACCATGCCCCTCTGATCTTGCAGCTAAAATCATTATGCCCCATATACTCATCTCACAGATGGCGTCTTAACCCACTTTTTTTAGCAGACGGGAATTGTACAGAATTTATATCAAAACAAGTCAGTTTTTTTCTAGAGACAAATACATCCTCAGAGGTCTCCGCAGGAATACTCTGGAAAACCCCAAAGGCCTTCTTAAGAGGACAGATTATCTCATATATTTCCCACAGAAATAAATTGGAAACCAAGAAGGCATTAGACCTAACCAGCGTAATTACTAGAATAGATCAAGAATATGCCAGGTGTACAAGTGAGGCTTTTCATAGGAAAAGGCAGGCTCTGCTTTCAGAATTCAACTTCTTAACAACTAAAGAATTATTACTATGAACGTGGAGAGAAAGCTAATAAGCGCTTAGCTCAACAAATCCACAAGCAATGCAATCCCAGCAATCACCAATACAAATGGAGACAAAGTCATTGACCATAAAAATATAATGCACACATTTAGAGACTACTACAAGTCCTTATATTCTACTAAGTTTAAATAAGATGAGACACAATCTAATGAATTTTTGGATGCATTACAGATACCACAAGTAGATACTCTCAGTGCAGAGGAATTGGATAAACCTTTGGCACTATCAGAATTACTAGATGCTATAAAGTCACTTTAGAGTAGTGGGAAAGCACAAGGCCCTGATGTCAAACCTGTCGAATTTTATAAGAAATTCTCCACTCAGCTAACTCTCCTTTTTATTAGCAACATTCACAGAAGCTAGAGACAATAAAATTCTACCTCAAACTTTTCGCCCATCATTAATCACCGTCTTTCCTAAACAAAATAAGCACTTATTACAATGTGCATCATGCAGATCAATTTCACTTCTGAATAATGATATTAAGATACTCTCCAAAGTCCTAGCTAGAAGAATGGAGAAAGTGCTGCCTTTGGTAATATCACATGATCAAACTGGATTTATTAAAGGCCAACACTTAGCTTCCAATCTTAGATGCCTGTTTAATGTAATATATTCACCCGCAAAGTCAAAAACCCCAGAGATATTATTATCGTTGGATGCAGAAAAAGCATTTGATATGATTGAAAGGAACTACCTTTTCACTACATTGAAGAAATTTGGGTTTTTGCTGAGTAAATTGTGCATGGATAAAACTACTATATACCAATCTAGAAGCTTAAGTTTGTATTAACAACATTAATTCAGACTACTTTAAACTAGAACGTGGTACCAGACAAGGATGCCCTTTGTCACTACTACTTTTTTCAATCGCCATTGAGCCACTGGCAGTTCACTGTTGAAATGCTTATGAGATAAAGGGGATTATCAGAGAAGGACTTGAGCAGAAAATTTCTCTATATGTAGATGATATGGTACTGTATATATCAGACCCACAAAATACTGTGCCAACAGTCCTAACAGCACTAACAGAATTTCAAAAGATTTCTGAAAAGTGTGCTCTTACCAGTGAATTCTCAAGCACACAATATTAGATTGGACACCTTCCCTTGTATCATTGCAGATCAGTTTAAATGCCTAGGGGTAAACATCACAAGTAAACATAAAACTCTTTATCAACAAAATTTTGCTGTCTGTATGGAAAAAATTAAGCAAGACTTGCATAGATGGTTAACCCTTCATCTTACTTTAGCTGGAAGAATTAACATTGTTAAGATGAATATCCTTCTGAAGCTTCTCTTTTTATTTGAAAACATTCCAATATACATAAATAAATATTTTTTTAAGAAATTAGATTCAACCATAACCTCATTTATTTGGAATTCAAAACATCCACATATCCAAAGAGAGACCCTACAAAGACATAAGGCAGAAGGTGGTATGGCTCTACCTAACCTTTAATTTTATTACTGGGCAGCAAAAATACAAACTATAAAAACCTGGACATGGACACAAATAGATGAACATACACAGGCTTGGTCTGCAACAGAAATAAAATCCTGCAGTACTTCTTTATATTCCTTGCTTTGTGCCCCAATAAATGCAAGTTATTGCCAATATACCAACAACCTAATTATGCTTCACTCAATCAGAATAAGGAACCAATGTAGGAAGTATTTTAAGATAGAGAAGCTTTTATCCGTGGTACCTCTCCATGAGAACTACCTTTTTCTACTCTCACAAACATATGCAGTTTTTAATATCTGGAAAACATTTGGGATTAAATCACTTAGAGATCGGTACATAGAAGTCTTTGCATCCTACAAACAATTACATTCCAGATTTAACTTTCCAGCACCACACTTTCACTATCTTTAAATTAGAAACTTTGTTGAACAGAACCTGCCCAATTTTCCTCACCTCCCATCTCCCTCTATACTGGAAAAAATATTGCTCAGTTTCGAGGACTCAGCATTTCTGCAATATATAAAACCATTTTACAGTCCCTCCCTTTCAAAGCTCCAAGATGACAGTGGGAAAAGGATCTCTTACTCAACATCTTAGAAAAGGAGTGGAAGGTAGCAATATAGAGAACTCACACAAGCTCCATATGTGCAAAGCACACAATTATTCAGCTCAAAATTATATATCAAGCATATCTGTCTCGTTTAAAATTGTCCAAAATCTTTCCAGTGCAAGATCCAACCTGCGAATGCTGCAATCAAGTTCCAGCCTCACTGGGTCACATGTTTTCGGCCTGCACCAAACCAGAAAACATCATTCTGGACCAAAATCTTTAAATGCCTTTCAGACAGCCTTGGAGTCACAATTCCCTCCAAATCCACTAACAGCTGTGTTTGGTGTACTTCCAGCTAGGCTTAAAGTGAAGAACGACAAACAAACTGTGATTGCCTTTACTACACTATTGGCACGTAGACTTATCTTGCCCAACTGGAAGAATCCTATCTCTCCTCTTTCAAGTCAATGGGTGACTGATGTTATATATTATTTGAAATTGGAAAAAAACTAATTCTGACTTAGAGGATCTGTGCAGAACTTTTTCAAAACCTGGGGGGATCTAATTAATAACATATTAGAATAAGCTTTTAAAGCACTGAGGAAGTAGATTCTCTCCTTTCTTTTTCTTCTCCTTTTATCTTTATTCACTTATTAATTCATCTATTTATTTATTTTTACTAGCTTTAAGTTTTACTCTGCTAGCCTTGTTCTCTTTCTCAGATGTCTGTGTTAATTTGTTTTCAATCCTACTTTTCTAAAAAATTGATCTATTTTTATGGAATGTTTTGTGATTACAATAAAATTTAAAAAAAAACTGGGCTACTGTTTTGAAGTTGCCACTCTTAGTTCATTTTCAGTATCTAGTTCTGATCTTTATTTTTTTCTTGATTGAACTAAAGAAAAACCTACCTCGCACAGGTAATATGTGGGAAAAGGTCGGCCTATAACGTGAGTTGTGTGGCCTAGCAGTGAGTCTTGATCTTGAACTGGAGTCATATTGTTGAATCAGGGGTCATGCCAGTAAACTGTTCCTGTTCTGCAGTGCTAAAATCAACAGCTGTTATTACACTGAAAGGATCTCTGATCCAGTCATATTTTGCAGGGTTTTGGAAGGGTTGAGATATGTGTTTTTAAACATGGAATTACTGTGTCATGAAGTTTATTAATCTCAATAAATGATTTCAGGCTCTCAAATGGCTCTATATTCCCTACTTTCACTTGAGCCCAGCTTTCTTGTAGAGGATGTAACTGTATCTGCAAGTTCTTGCAACTTTAGATTTAGTTCACTGAATTTATGAAATATGTTACTGAGGTACACAAATTTTAATTAGGAAAGTGACTTTATTAAACCTTTGGGAAGTTAATTTCTCTCTTCCTCTGAAAATATTCTGAACTCAAACACCCTTAATATGACTTTCCCACGTGATAGGTATTGGGATTTGCTTTAAAACAGAATCATGAGGGAATGGAAACAAATCACAGTGCTGAGTATTTGAGCTTTGACTGGTCTTGTTTTTATATGGTTTACAGTAGCAATAACATCTGTCATTACATTGCTCACAAACTGTTTGGATGCAAGCACCTCTCTATGTATCATACATTGTGTCCATTGTACTTTGAGAGAAACGTGGTTAATTAGCACTTGTAGTCCCTCTTGTTTCCCAGCCATTGTCTAAGCCCTGCTTGTACATAGTATTCCCATTTCAAATTAGCTTCTTTCAAGTAATCATCTACAGTTTTGAAAATTTTCTCTGCAGTGGCTCTGCTACTTACATGTTTGCAGAAAAGCAAATCCTCCTTCAAATCACTTGTCTCAACATATCTCATGTATGTTATTAATAAACAGTCTTTGATGCTGTCAGTTGCTTCATCAATCTCAAGAGTGAAATGTCTGTTTTTGATTTTTCAATAAGCCAGTCCTCCATATCTTGAAAAGAATGAAAAGAAGCTAAACTAAAAGAAGAAAACCCACAAGAACACAGGGAGAAAATGTTATATCCACCCAGACAATGAAAATGTCTCCAAAGGTGTGAGGAAGCAGCATCAACCACTGTACCAAAAAAAATAAGGAGAAATCATATTAAAGCCCGAAAGAAAGTAAATTTATGCTTAGCCCAGATTAAATGAAATTTTGTATTCAGGAGGGTTTTTTTTTTTTATTATTTTTACATTTGTACAGAATTTCTAGAAAGAAATACAAGAACAGAATTCTTTTTTGTTCAATTTATTGTCAATGTTTTCCTTTTTTACAGCTTCATTCTTTTAATCATTGAAAAAAGTTGTTGACTTTCACGCTATTTTCTGATTTACTACTTAAAATATAATTTTCCTATTCTTTTCAAGAAGATGTAAACCATTGAAATGCAGGTCTTGGATTTCCCTGATGGCAGCATTCTAAAGTAATTACTATGGACTCTTACAAAGAATCTTTCAAAAGCTTATACATCTGTTTCCCCATCTCACTTTTGATTGCATTTTCAAGTGCTTCTCCAAGAGCCTCCTTATTTAAATATGCTATAATCTAAGCAGACACTATTTGCAGTTCTTTAAGACAGTGAACATATTACAAAGATACACTGTTTTGTACATGAAAAGATGCACTTTTTTCTAATTACACAACAAGTTTATTATCTTTAAGAGGTATGCAATTTTAGCTACTGAAATAATGTATTTACTTTTCTGACATTTTTACATTTCAGTGTATATTTCAATATATGTTGTAAGGGGTTCTTGTCTGTCTGTCACATCTTAAAGCTGACATAAATGTGTTCATGCAGTTATGTTAAAATATATCACTTTCTAAGACTTTAAGACTGTTATCATTAAATACATGCTTGACCAATGCCTTATCATAAGAAAGTTAATCAGGATCTGTCCTGTGGGTCATTGCAAATTTGGTATATCAGTTTTAGTAATGATATATTTGTGATGGGGCCAAATCTTTATGCTACCCCATAATTGAAAGAAAAAAACAAACATTAGTACATTAAAACAATCTAGACAAGAAAATGCCATTCATCTCAACAAAACTTACCAGTGCTACCCTCTTAAGTCTTCACAGATCATTCAAAATATCCACTAAATGAATCTCAGAATTGAGAATTTTAAAAGTTTTCAAAAGAAAACAGGCAAACACCAGCTTAGCCCTGTTATAATAAAAATAGACTGTTTTGACACTAGAGATAGATTGTAAGATTTCTGAAGTAACAACTAACTGTGCATGGAAAATCTTTTCCTTTCAGCTGCTCCCATTAGGGGTTGTCACAGTGGATCATCTTCTTCCATACAGTCCTGTCTTCTTCACCTTGCTCTGTTACACCCATCACCTCCATGCCCCTCTGTCACCACATCCATAAACCTTCTCTTAGGCTTTCCTCTTTTCCTCTTGTCTGGCAGCTCTGTCCTTAACATCCTTCTCTCCTCTGCACATGTCCAAACCAACACAATCTCGCCTCTCTGACTTTGTCTCCCAACTGTCCAACTTGAGTTGACCCACTAATGTACTCAGTTCTAATCCTGTCCATCCTCATCACACCTAATGCAAATCTTAGCATCTTTAACTCTGCCACTAGCTCTGTCTCCTGCTTTCTGGTCAGTGCCACCATCTCTAACTCATATAACAGCTGGTCTCACTACTGTCCTATAGACATTGTCTTTCAGTCTTACTGTTCCCGTCTGTCACAACTTACTCCTGAAACTCTTCTCCACCCATCCCACCCTACCTGCACTGTCTTTTTCACTTCTCTTCCACAATCCCTGTTACTCTGAATTGTTGATCCCAAGTATTTAAACTCATCCACCTTCACCAACTCTACTTCCTGCATTCTCACCATTCCTCTGACCTCCCTCTCATTCACACACATGTATTCTTTCTTGTTCTTACTGACGTTCATTCCTCTCCTCTCTAGAGCAAACCTCCAACTCTCCAGGGTCTCCTTGACCTGCTCCCTACTCTCATTACAGATCACAATGTCATCAGCAAACATCATAGTCCATGGGGACTTCTGTCCAATCTCATCTGTCAACCTGTTCATCACCACTACAAATAAGAAAGGTCTCAGTACCGATCCCTGACATAATGCCTCCACGTTGAATCAATCAATCAGCATTTATTTATATAGCACATTTTCATACAAAAAATGTAGCTCAAAGTGCTTTACAAAATGAATAGAAAAATAGAAGACACAATAAAAAATAAACATAAGTCAACATTAATTAACATAGAATAAGTAAGGTCTGATGGCCAGGGTGGACAGAAAAAACAAAAAAAACTCCAAAAGCTGGAGAAAAAAATAAAATCTGTAGGGGTTCCAGACCAAGAGACCACCCAGTCCCCTCTGGGCAATTTACGTAACATAAATCAAACAGTCCTCTTTGTATTTAGGGTTTTCATGGAAGGACCTGATGATGATGGTCACGTAGACTTCTGGCTTTCAGTCCATCAATGTTGGTGCATCATGATGCTTTGAGTAGGTGGTGGTGGTGCAGGCCGCCACCACAAAGAAACCGGAAAAGAAACAGAAGAGAGAGTAGGGGTCAGTACGGATTTTGAAGCCACTATGAATAGTTATTATGAAGAATTGAACATACAGAGTATCAGTATTAAGTTAAAGTGAAGTTATAAAAAGGCCATGTTAAAGTAATGTGTTTTCAGCAGTTTTTTAAAGTGCTCTACTGTATTTGCCTGGCAAATTCCTATTGGCAGGCTATTCCAGATTTTAGGTGCATAACAGCAGAAGGCCGCCTCACCACTTCTTTTAAGTTTAGCTTTTGGAATTATAAGGAGACACTCATTTGAAGATCTAAGGTTAGATTTGGAATATAACGTGTCAGGCATTCCGATATATATAAGATGGAGCGAGATTATTTAAGGCTTTATAAACCATAAGCAGTATTTTAAAGTCAATCCTGAATGACACAGGCAACCAGTGTAGTGACATCAAAACTGGAGAAATGTGTTCGGATTTTCTTTTCCTAGTTAGGATTCTAGCAGCTGCATTCTGCACTCGTTGCAAGTGATTTATGTCTTTTTGGGTAGTCCTGAGAGGAGTGCGTTACAGTAATCTAGTCTACTGAAAACAAAAGCGTGAATTAATTTCTAAGCATCTTTCAATGATATAAGAGGTCTAACTTTTGCTATGTTTCTTAAGTGAAAAAATGCTGTCCTAGTGGTCTGATGAATATGCGATTTAAAATTCAGATTACAGTCAAGAGTTACCCCTAAGTTTTTTACTTCCGTCTTAACTTTTAATTCTAATGCATTAAGTTTATTTCTGATAACCTCACTGAATCCATTATTGCCAATTACTAAAATTTCAGTTTTCTCTTTGTTTCCTCCCACAATCCAAAGACATGCAGGTTAGGTGGATTGGCGATTCTAAATTGGCCCTAGTGTGTGCTTGGTGTGTGGGTGTGTTTGTGTGTGTCCTGCGGTGGGTTGGCACCCTGCCCAGGATTGGTTCCTGCCTTGTGCCCTGTGTTGGCTGGGATTGGCTCCAGCAGACCCCCGTGACCTTGTATTTGGATTCAGCGGGTTAGAAAATGGATGGATGGATGGCATTCAGAAATACCAGTAAGACATTGTGTTAGTGAATCGAGAGAGTTGGTGTCATCAGGTGCTATTGATAAGTACAGCTGTGTGTCATCAGCATAGCTGTAGTAACTCACGTTGTAACCTGAGATAATCTGACCTAACGGAAGCATATAGATTGAGAAAAGCAGCGGACCCAGGATAGAGCCTTGTGGAACACCATATCGGATATCATGTGTCTTTGAGATTTGATTACCACAACTCACAAAGAATTTTCTACCTGCCAGGTAGGATTCAAACCAATTTAAGACACTGCCAGAGAGGCCCACCCATTGACTAAGGCGATTTCTAAGAATATTGTGATCAATGGTGTCAAATGCAGCACTCAGATCTAAGAGGATGAGAACAGATAAATGGCCTCTGTCTGCATTTACCCGCAAGTCATTTACTACTTTAGTGAGTGCAGTTTCTGTGCTGTGATTTGTTCTAAAACCCAACTGAAATTTATCAAGAATAGCATGTTTATTGAGGTGGTCATTTAACTGCATAATGACTGCCTTCTCTAGAATTTTACTTAAGAAGGGCAGGTTAGAGATGGGTCTAAAATTTTCAAAGGCAGAGGGGTCAAGATTATTTTTCTTGAGCAGGGGTTTAACTACAGCAGTCTTAAGACAGTCTGGAAAGATCCCCGTATCTAATGAGGAATTAACTATGTCCAGAATATTGCCAATTAGCATGCCTGATATTTCTTTGAAAAACCTTGTTGGTATTGGGTCAAGGACAGGTGGAGGGTTTCAGTTGAGAGATTATACTATGTAATTCAGGTAAATCTATCCTGGTGAAAGCATTTAATTTGTTTATAATGGAGTACCGGGCTTTGGAGGTTCTGCAGTGTTGGGGAGATATACTATGTTATCTCTAATATCATTAATTTTTTGATTGAAAAATACAGCAATGTTCTCACAGGTTTCACTGGAAGTATTCTGGGGGCATTCCTTTGTGTTACCTGGGTTTAACAGACAATCAATTGTAGAAAATAAGACTCTGGGATTACTAGCATTGTTATTTATAATATTAGAGAAATAGCAGCCTCTCAAGGTGGACTGTGTTATTGTATTCTGTTATTTTAGCCTTCAATATCTCATAATGGATAGTTAGTTTAGTTTTCCTCCATTTACGCTCAGCTCTACGACATGTTCTTTTAAATCAGACACTCTTTGGGTCTTCCATGGAATAACAATACTAGAAGATTTTTTAACTGTCTTTTCAGGTGCAACTATGTCAACAGCAGCTCTTACTTTAGAATTAAAGTTTTCCACTTTACTATTTACATTATCCTCGCTATTATAGTTGGCATTATAAACGGACTGATTGCTTAGAATGTTTGTAAGTTTTAAAGCTGCTGATGAGTCAAAGAAGCGTTTTTTAACAAAATGCTTCTCATGAGTGTTTTCTATCTTTATTTCTATATTAAATAGTAGAAGGAAATGGTCTGATAGACCATATCAATGACCTGCTTTATATCAACTTTAAGTCCTTTAGCAATCACTAAGTCTAACGTATGACCTGCTTTATGTGTAGGCTGATTAACGAGCTGTCTCAAATCAAAAGAGTCCAGGAGGTTCATGAATTCTTTTACTTTTTGGTCACACTGATTGTTGACATGAAAGTTAAAGTCGCCGACTATTAAGAGTGCGTCATAGTTTGTAATTAAAATTGACATTAAGTCAGAGAATTCCTCAAGGAAAGACGCGTTATATTTAGGAGGTCTATACACGGATAATACTAGAACGTGAGAATCTCCATGAATAACAACAGCGAGATACTCAAAGGACTTAAATTTACCAAAACTAACATCTTTACATTTTAATCGGCTCGAGTAAATGTTTGCCAATCCGCCCCCCTTTTTCCCCTGGCGGTCTGCACGAGTAAAACTGTAATCCGGAGGCGCAGATTTGATTAAAACAGCCGCGCCATTTGAGTTAAGCAATAAAATCAATCTTTCTATCACTAATAAGATCGTTTATAAAAAATGTCTTGTTAGTTAAAGCTCTAACATTTAATAGTGCCATATTTAATGTTTCTGAAGGGCAGAGCTGAATTTATGTGTGTTATTGGTAATCGGAACAAAAATTAAGTTATTTTTGTTAACGCCGCTCTGTGTGTATTTTTTATGTAATCTACAATCCGTTTTTATAGTCTTAATGCAGTGTTGATCTGAAGTAGTAATTTCAATTAAATTATTGGTGTTTATACCGCACTGCCTAGATTTTTTACGTGCATTAAGATTTGTTATTAGATTATTAATGTTGTGCACTTTAACGGAAGACTCTGTTAAGCCATTATGTCCTATCAAAGCAGTAGCATTATGGAAGGGGTTAAAAGTAGAAGTAGACAGTCAAGATAGACAAATTACCTTAGCGATGTTTTCGGAGAGGACCCGGGCACCAAATCTATTCGGATGCAGTCCATCCCGCTTGAAGAAGCATGGCCTTTCCCAAAAACGATCCCAGTTGTCTATACACCCGATGTCTTGAGTCTCGCAGAAGCCTCTCAGCCAGTTGTTTAAACCCAGCAGACGACTGTAGTATTCATTCGATCGTCTGACGAGAGGTAGTGGACCCGAGATGAAGATTTTTGCAGATGGGGTCCTCTCCTTCGTGTCTTCAACTAGTGCTGCGAAGTCAGCCTTGAGAACCTCCGACTCGGTGCCTTATGTCGTTTACGCCGGCGTGTAAAATAATGGATCCAATTGCCCTCTTGTGCTTCTCGTAGAAGGTCTGCATCTGTCACTCCTACTGCAGACCTCACCACTGTCACTCTTCCCTCATACATATCCTGTACAACTCTTACATACTTCTCTGCCACTCCTGACTTCCTCATACAATACCACAGCTCCTCTCAAGGCACCCTGTCATATGCTTTTTCCTGGTCCACAAAGACGCAATGCAACTCCTTTTGGGCTTCTCTATACTTCTCCATCAACACCCTGAGAGCAAACATTGCATCTGTGGTACTCTTTCCTGACATGAAACCATACTGCTGCTCACTAATCATCACCTCCCTTCTTAACCTAGCTTTGACTACTCTTTCCCATAACCATGCTGTGGCTCATCAATGTATCCCCCTGTAGTTACTACAGCTCTGCACATTCCAATATCCATTAAACAATCTGGTTAAAAACTCTACTGCCAGCTCTCCTAATCATCTCCATGCTTCCACAGGTATATTATCTTGACCAACAGCTTTTTCATTCTTCATCCTTTTCATAGCTGTCCTTAGTTCCTCCTTGCTAATCCGTTGCACTTCCTGATTTACTATCTCCACATCATCCAACCTTCTCTCTCTCTCATTCTCTTCATTCATCATCCTCTCAAAGTACTCTTTCCATTTGCTCAACACACCCTCCTCACTTGTGAGTATGTTTACATCTTTATTGTCATTATCATCCTAACCTGCTGCAAATCTTCCCTGCTCAGTCCCTCTGTCTAGCCAATCTGTACAAGTCCCTTTCTCGCTCCTTAGTGTCCAGCCACTCACACAACTCATCAAATGCCTTTTCTTTTGCCTTCGCCACCTCTCTCTTCACCTTGCACCTTATCTCCTTGTATTCTTGTCTTCTTTCTGCATCTATCTGACTATCCCACTTCTTCTTCGTCATCCTCTTCCTCTGTACTTTTCCATTCCACCACCAGGTTTCCATTTCCTCCTTCCTCTGTCCAGATATCACATCAAGCACCCTTCTTGCTGTCACTCTTACTACTTCTGCTGCAGTTGCCCAGCTGTCTGGCAACTCTTCACTGCCACCCAGTGCCTGTCTTACCTTTTTCCTAAACTCAACCTTGTAGTCTTCCTTTTTCAGCTTCCAGTATTTGATCCTTTGCTCTGCCCTCCCTCTCCTCCTCTTCTTCTTGCTCTCCAACATCATCCTACAGACCACCATCCTATGCTGCCTAACTACACTTTCCCCTGCCACCACTTTGCAGTCTTTAATCTCCTCCAGATTGATTCTCCTGCATAGGAAATAATCTACCTGTGTGCATCTTCTTCCACTCTTGTACGTCACCCTATATTCCTCCTTCTTCTTAAAATATGTATTCATCACAGCCATGCCCATCCTTTTTGCAAAATCCACTATCCTATGACCTTCTTCATTCTCTCCTTGACACCATACCTACCTGTCACCTCCTCATCTCCTCTGTTCCCTTCCCAACATGTCCACTGAAATCCACTCCAATCAGCACTCTGTCCCTCACTGTCCATCACCTTGTCCAACTCACTCCAGAAATCTACTTTCTCATCCATCAAACACCCAACTTCTGATTCACCTGGCCTTACTCCCCTTCCATTTAGTCTCTTGCACGCACAATATATCAGCCTTCCTTCTATCCATCAATCTTGGCTAACTCTCTTCCCTTACCAGTCACACTACCAACATTCAAAGTTCTTACCCTCAGTTCCAGTCTCTTTACCTTCCTCCTGTCCTTCTGCCTCTGGACACGTCTCCCCCCTCTTCTTTGCCTTTTTCGGCCAACAGTAGTCCAATTTCCATCAGCACCCTAACTGGCTAACAGTACTGGTGGCGGCTGTTGTTAACCTCGGCCTCAACCGGTATGGAAATCTGTATCGTTGTCAACATATTCATCTGGTAAAATTTTACACCGAATGCCCTCCCTGATATAACCCTCCCCATTTATCCTGGCTTGGGATCAGCATCCTCTGTGGCTGGGTTGTGCATGGAAAATAAAATTTGAAATAATTTTCTGTCAAAAGTGCAACTATTTGTAAGAGGCAATGCATTTACTTTATTGCAATGATATTACACACAAGTTATAGGTATCTGTTGAATATTAGAATTATCTTTTACCTGTTGTATTAGTAAGTAAATTTGTATATTATATTATATAAAATGGACTTAAGGGCAGCACGGTGGCACTGCCTCGCAGTTTCCTTCCCGGGTTCTCTCTGCGTGGAGTTTGCATGTTCTCCCTGTGTCTGCGTGGGTTTTTTCCGGGTGCTCCGGTTTCCTCCCACAGTCTAAAGACATGTAGGTTAGGTGCATTGGCAATTCTAAATTGTCCCTAGTATGTGGGTGTGTGTGGTGCCCTGCCCAGGGTTTGTTTCCTGCCTTGTGCCCTGTGTTGGCAGGGATTGGCTCCAGCAGACCCCCGTGACCCTGTAGTTAGGATATAGCGGGTTGGATAATGGATGAATGGATGAAAAATGGACTTAGTTATTTTGTCTTTCATGGTGCAGGACTGTAGTGATGTGTTAAATGTTCGCTAGACATGCAAGTAAGAATTTCACTCTACTCCATACACTTCACAATATTAACACTACTACTAGAACTATTCCCAGCTTATTGGAATTGTTATAAATGACCATGGTTTTAAGAGTCTATGTTGTACATTATTGTTTAAACATAAGAGGGCTTTGCTGTGAAAAGTATTATTTTTCTACAAACCGTTAATCTGACTACCATTCTTTCATATCAAGCATACATTTCTTACTGCCATAATATATTTTTTTGATAAATACCTATGTGACTTGGATTTCATTGACACTTGAATGAGCCGTATTTATGCAGTGAAGCCATAAACCTAATGAGTACAGCTTTAAAATGCAATTAATAAAACCTAGCAAGTAACTATTTTTGTAGATCTGCATTAATGCTGTAATTATGTATATCCCATTAGAGAAAATAAAAAAAAAACTTTGATTGCAGAATACATTAGAAAAATGATGCTAAGCACAATTGTAAAGCCGTCCTTGATTTTCTTTACATTTTAACACTAACCATTCAATTTTTCTTAACATTAAATTGTGTGAATTTTGTACAATACAGTTTGTGCAGGACAATCCAGCATTTTACAGAAGTAGTTCATAATACACTATATATCATGGATAAAAGGACAGTTAATTAAAATGCAACACACTGGACAATCTTAAACTACAATATATTCTATATTACAATTGAGATTATAATATTTGCATGAACAATAAACAGAAGGATGGGGCTAGTTTCACATGTTAGGAGATACACATTTGTTACCTGTACATGTGGTAGTACAACTATTTCTACATTTTTCACTGATATTTCTGAATCTAACAGGCATTCTAGAATTCTCACACACCATCATCACTGAAATTGTTACCCTAACTTTTGCATTATAATAAAAAGTATCTAAAAAAAAAAGAAAAAAAGCTCTGAGTAACACCATATACTGTTTGTATGAAGTATATATACAGTACATCGATAGATTACTTAATTTTCTGCTAGGCCCTAAGCCATTATTTTTTTATCTTCTTTATGGCAACTACATATGTTACCTACTGTACAAACATTATTTAAATATCTACATATTATTGTTCCATAATAGTAACAATCTTCATTATTCAATGTACTGTAGACATGCTCAAGACTTTTCCAAGCACATCTCACGGTTTCCTTTACCCACTACACATTTCGGTTAACCTTTGAATATTTTGTCAATAGGAATCCATTTAATTCTTACCATCTAAGGCAGTGGTTCACAAACTGCCTGAGGTTGCAGGTTTTTGTTCCAACCAACTTCTGTTTTAATGGGACTCCTAGCCTAATTAAGTGTTATTTCCTAGTTTTGTTTTGGGGTCAAGAAGAAATTACAAAGGTAAGTGGGTTAATAAGTTTTAATTGAAATTAAGATATGTGGATAATGTTCTTTTTGGATAATGGCTAAGTGTCTGCTTGGCTTGTTTTTAATTGTCACTATTAGGAAAAAATGAAGCCAAAGAAACATTTCAACATTTAAAGCTATAGCAAAAAATAGATTTTTTTTAAACGTCTTATAACGTAAACAACCATACTGCTGTGCTTTTGTGAACACAGAAATTAGGGTAAAAAAAGACTAGTTAACTCAATGAGATCAATTATTTTGAATCTGATTGTAACAAAAACCTGCAACCACAGGGTGTCCCTAGGAACGAGTGTGGGAACCACTGATCTAATATTTAATTATCCAACTATTTCTCCTTCCTTATGTATAACAGTCTTTATTCCTTTTTTCTTTTAAAACTGAATTGCACTGTCTTCTTTTACTGCTCCTTACTTTTTTCCAAATTATTTTCAATGACTTTTATTTTTTGGAACAACAGCATAGTAGGTACTGTAGCAAAGGAAATAAATGTGTCAGATAAATCACAAACTCCCCACTCTTATCTTCAATTCCTTGTACCAAGAGGAAACTGCTTTTCCCTCAGGCCAACTCACTTACTCCATGATCATAATTCCCTGAAGCTGTTGCTTCAATTCATATCCACTAGACCTTTTCTCATCCATGAAGCAGAACTTCAATTGTAGGAGCCACTCTAATAACATTGGCACAGCAATCTTTCATTCAAAATATTACTCTGTACCATGAAATTGTACAGCTCTTTCTCTTTGCTAAAGCAAAAAACCTTGAGTTGATTTTTGTGAAGCTGTTTAATTATTACAAAATGTGAAAAACAGTAGCAATATCTATCTGAGGGGTTTATTTATGCTTAATATGCACAGTACGCCAATGGCAAAATTTATTGAAAAGTGATTCTGATAGCTGTAGGGAGCTTCTACACATCCCTTAACCAAGTGACATATAAAATGTGTAATTCTTTAACATAAACTGACACAGAAACATAGAATTTCTAGCCATCTCTGCAATAAGTTACTTATGACAGATTCCCGAATATAAAATTTAAGATTGCATCACTGAAAATCTTGAAATATAATAATTAGCAGATACAACTCCATTAAAAGGGTAATAACTTAAGCAGTGAAACATTAATACATCTTTGCATATTATATAACAAAAAAATAAGCTAAATATAGAATAGAATTTACACCACTCAAATTATCCAATTTTGTTGTTTTTTTGTTGCTTTTTGATTTTCTTGCTGAACACCACCATCTACAACAGAACAGGATCTACAAAAGGAGAGCACAACATGAAGAAAGACAGACAAGTGAGCTGACTATAATGGTGCCCATTTCAGAATGGAATAGCGAAAGTACTAATTATCATTACTCTGAATGAGTATGTATCTTAGGTTTTTGTTAGACTTGAAAGGAAAGCAAGCAGGAATAGAATATGGAAAATGGTTGGATGTTTGGATTACAAATACTGTATATACTAAAATGTAAAGAATATACTTACTTAATTCCAAGAAATCTATCATTATATAAAATTGATTCTGTTAAATTATGGTTATATCTTTCCTAGTTATTTGCCGAAAGCTATAAACAATAAAATCCCTTGATGAATTCATGCTGAGAACTCTCACCTTGACTGCAGATGGATATAAATATGCTGCCAGACAAATTAAGCTGAAAATCTCTGCAGATAAGCAGCTTCAAAGATGAAGTTTAAAATACGTATTCCAGTGTAATTCAGTGGCATCAGAAGACCACATAAACTTACATCTTAGGACTTCGCACAGAGGAAATGCATATTAATAAAAACAGTTTTGGTCCCTGATAATCTTAGACATTAAAAATACATTTATTATTTTATATGTGTGTGTTTATATTCTACATACAATATAGTTTGCTGGCATTATTTATGGTTTGTTGACTGAAAGGTTTGTAGTACAACAGTCCATTTAAAACCACATCCATTGATATGTCCACACTGGTACAATTCAGAGTTGCCAGTTAACCTAATATGCATTACTCACCGATGAAGAAGAAACAAATGCACCTAGAGAAAGCTTATTATACGTATGAAACAGTTACACTGTAGCAAACTAAATGGAAAAGTAATTATATTGGAAGAAGCTGATTTTATTCAAACAACAGGTTATTCTATGCATGGTCATGGGGGTCAAAATTTTTCCTGGTATTACAGTGTTTAACGCAAGGAGGAATCAGTCCATCACAGGGCGCATTAACACACAAACCCATACTGACTCATTAATGCACATCATTGAAATGAAGGAGTATCTAGGGAAAAATAGTGAACTCTCACAAAAGGGTAATTTTGAGTTATCAATCTGACTATCTAAGAATATCTTTGTAATAAAAGATGGAAAAAGTAACCCCTAGAAAAAGCCCACACAGATCTTAGAAAAATGTGCAAAATGCAGATGAGAGTAGCTAGATTGAGATTTGAACAAAGGTCTTTGAAACTCGGAGGCATCAGCAGCACTAGCCACTGCACCAATAGTGCTTCCCAAGTATCCCAGTATTGCTTTAGCATGCTACAACATTATATTGAATTTACTTTCAGACGTTCATATAAAATACATTATTCATTATTATTAAAAATGGAAAAAAGTCACGTGTACAGCATATAAGAATGCAAATGGTGAAATAGACAAAAGTATATAATATAATTTGATACAAAGTGGCAAATGCATTTTTAAGTGTGGTTTCATGCTGGATGTCTAATGGAATCTTGGAAAAAAAATCAGGCGCAGTACTCTAAATTACAGCTTCACATTACATTTCTGACCTTTATGATTATTGTTGCTTTGAAAATATTGCACTTTCATTATTTATACTTCAAATTATTTCATAATGGCTGCATTTTATTTTTTATGGTAATGTTGAGCAAGCTATATATAGAATATGTAAAATGTTTCCTTGTCATTTCAGGTTTATGAAATATTAAAAAGGGGATTTATTGTACTCTTAGCTCATGCTTTATACAACAGTTTTGAAGTAAGAAATAAGGATTTCAAGAGAACTCTTCCATTGGTTACAGCAAAGCTGTTTGCTTATTTTTGTCTTACCTTTGGTATGGCAAAGTATCCACACAGTATATTTAGGTAGCCAAATTTCCATCCAAGTGGGTTTTAATGAATAATATCTTATTATGTTAAAAAGTATGCAAATAAATGCAATCTAGATGGAATTATAGACATTCCAATATTTAATTAAATAATTGTTTTTGTGGTAAATTGGATGAATTATGAAAAATGTACATTACTGAATAAAATATTATTTTTTAATCAAATTAAATTGAAAGCTTGTTAAGAAGATCCTAGCGTGAAATCATTAAAACTAATAGAAATCATCTCAAATGAATTGAGGTGTAGATAGAAGTGTTTAACATTGTAGTTGTTTTATCAAATTCTTACTTAAAAAGCAACACATTTTAATTACACATATTTTTGCATGTCACTCTTAATTGAGTATAATTTTAAACCACTTACATTTACTTAAAACATAATTAGAGTTTGTACATTGTCAAAAACTCCATTCTGAGTCATAACAAGGTTTGGGGCAGCCACCCGAATATTTGGTATCCTGATTGCGAAGTTGCAAAAGTATAAATAGCACTGATGTGCACAAAACCAAGTCCAAAACAAAACTGAGGGAATGGGGAAAAGGTGGAGGCTTTTAAAGGGGAAGACAGGAAGTGAGGTCAAAGGGGTCCGGCTCATAATGGTCTTCAACCATAGGCTCGAGCCCGGACGTGACATCAAAGGGGCCAGAGCCGGCAAGGTCTTCTTGTGATGTCAAGAGGGCCAGGTGGGATCTCACGTGAATGGTCTACAGGCAAGGGAGAAAAAGAGTCAGTGCACTCTGCCACATCCTGGTCTGATTCGGAATTGCCCTTACTCAAGCCCTTTAGCTGCCTCCCATGAGCACGTGTCTGACAAAATATATACAGTATATTTATAATATACTAGCAAAATACCCGCGCTTCACAGCGGAGAAGTAGTGTGTTAAAGAAGCAATGAAAAAGAAAAGGAAACATTTTGAAAATAACGTAACATGATTGTCAATGTAATTGTTTTGTCACTGTTGTGAGTGATGAGTGTTCTTGTCATATATATATATATATATATATATATTTACACACACACACATAAACATTTATATATACATATCTATACATATACACATATATATACACATATATACATACATATATATATCTACATATATACACATACATATACATACACACATACATACATACACACACATATATACACACAAATACATATATATATATACATACACACACACATATATAAACATATATATACATATACATACATATCTACATATATACACACACAGCTATTTCGTATCAGTGCAATACGCTGCTTGTTAAAACGGATGACTCCCGCTCTTACGTGCAAGTCTGCATGGATATTATGAACTATCGTATTTGTTCAAGTTCTATTTAAATTTTAAATAGAAGGAATTTTTATTTAGTCGACAGAAATATCTTTGGTAGGAATGGTAAAAACAGACAGGAATATTATTCCTGAATAAATCAACTCAAACCTTAAACAACTTATAATATTTTGCTCTCCATAAAAATATATCCTGTCTAAATTATACAAGTTAGAAATAAAGTAAGCGTTAAAAGAACAAACATTCAAATTTCTTTACTCTTATGTAATTTTATATAAAAAATAAACTTAGATTTTAAATATCCCAAAAGATTTTGCTCTCCATAAAAATATATCCTGTCAAAATTATACAAATTCAAATATGAACATGCTGCATAACAAAACCTGGAAATATAAATAAAATGTGTTCCTTTCAGCAATAACAAATCAAATCATTCAGTTGTCTTTGCTCATATGTCATTTTAGAGCTGGACGCCTGGCATCTTTTTTTGGCAACAGGTTCATTTCTGTTTGGTGTGAGGTTCTGTGTTGTGGAGATTCTCAGGATGGATTGCAGGTGCTCATCAGTGAGGCGACTCCTGTGTGCTGTTTTGTTAGTCTTTATCACTGAGAAGAGCTTCTCACACAGATATGTGCTACCAAACATGCACAAGGTTCGAGCCGCATGTAGACGGACTTTTTGTTCTTCAAAGTCACCAAAGCGCCGTGCAAACTCAGTGCGCTCAGTTTATCAGCAAAGTGCGATTTGGGAACACCGTAGTGACGACTTGGTTTAACATTACTTGGCAACAGGGAAAGTGGGGCAAGGAGCAAGGGTGCATTTGTGTCTCCCATAAAAGCAGCTTCACTTGAAATCACTTTGTGATTGTGCACGGGTAAAACGTCCGCTGAAGTGTCAGATTCTTATTTAATTATTCTGCTTTCTGTATCTTCTGCATTGCATTCAGGTTACCCTGATGTTTTGTCTCATAGTGCCGTCTTAGATTAAATTCTGTAATTACAGCCACATTAGCTCCACAAATGAGACACACGGGTTCAGTAAACATATACTCAGCCTCCCATCGGTTTTAAAGGCTCTATTTTCAGAATCAACTTTTCTCTTCAGCATCGTGTGAGCTAGCTTCGCAATAACTTGCAGCATCATAAGCTAGACTTGATTAACGCGGTAAGTGTTCGGCAAGGCAGCTGAAGCGCTGCATTATGGGATCTGTAGTTTATTGTGTTACCAGCGCTTCATATACCGGGCCATTAATAACAATAATACAGTATATAAAATGATCTCGCGGGCGGATATAATTACGCCGGGCGGATGTGGCCCGTGGCCCTTGAGTTTGACACATATGGACTAAATAGAACTTGAAAAGATATATTTTTCAAATGTGATCGCGCAATTCAGATAGAGTTGACGCACTACAGCCTGCATGCCTCAATAAGTCATCCTCCCTCGCTCTTACTTTTTACCGTTCATCTAATGAATACACTGAGTATGGCTTTACCAAAACAATCATTGATGGCGAATAAAGTATCCATTATTCGAGTATGTAGATCGGGTTATATATATACATATATATATATACCCGCGATCGCAGCGAGAAGTAGTGTGTTAAAAAGCTAGAAAAGAAAAGGGAACATTTTAAAAATAACGTAACATGACTGTCAATATACAGTATTTGTTTTGTGAGTGTTACTGAGTGTTGCTGTCATCAAGGATTTGATTATCATTATTTCTTTCAATCAGGTTCGTATTTGTAGGATGTGTTGTGTTCAAGTTACATTCCGTGTTTGTCAATCGTTGTAAAGATGACAGGTTTCATTCATCGATTCGTTCCTTACTGCATCAATAAACAGCTCGTCTTCTTCTTTATCTGAGACCCGACACACTGCATACACGCGGTTTTTTAACACTGTCTTCCTTTAGCGGGACATTGACTTTTTCCACTGTGTGCTTTGTTTCGCAGTAGCTGGATTTATGAATATGCTTATCAGACGCTTCATATTTTTGCTGCCTTTTCAATTGTGTAATTGGTTTTGTTCAGCTCTTTGGAACTGTTGCTTTTATCTGTGCACTCGTCAGTTCCGTGAGCCGCTCGGTGTACATGCATCGAAGGTTCCCAGCTGTGCTGGTGCCATCTCGTGCTATGTCCATGGCTGTATTTAATGTTACCTTAGTCCTGGCACTTAAAACTTTCTCTCGCAGTTTAAGCTGAGTTTGTGTCAAACACCACCCTGACCATCTCATCTTCCTCTCCATAAGCACAGTCCTTCACCCGTGAATATTTAGTGGGAGTTTGCTATTGGATTGCCGCTGACGGACGGCCTTATATGGGCAGGCACTAAATTACAAACGCCAGCGCAGCCTGTCTATGAACTTAATTTAAAGTGTAGGTTTACATCGTGCTTTGTTTCAAGTAGCAGAACTCATGAATATGGTTGTATATGTCACTTTCGCCGCTTCTTATTGTTTAGCTGCCTTCTCAATTATATAATGCATGTTTTCTTCAGCGCTTTTTGGAGGTCTTCCTGGTTTTCTATGTACTGCGTGATTACGTGGGAGGCGTGATGATGTCACACGAAACTCCGCCCCCACGGCGTTCAAGCTCATCTCCATTACAGTAAATGGAGAAAAACAGCTTCCAGTTATGACCATTACGCGTAGAATTTCGATATAAAACCTGCCCAACTTTTGTAAGGAAGCTGTAAGGAATGAACCTGCCAAATTTCAGCCTTCCACCCACACGGGAAGTTGGAGAATTAGTGATGAGTCAGTGAGTGAGTGAGTGAGGGCTTTGCCTTTTATTAGTATAGATGTGTGTTGTATATGAATTGTGATCACTGGGAGGTCTCTGATACTGATACTGCTTACTGGGCTGTACCTGTTGCATCAGTTCATTTGTCACCTAGTGAGGAATAATCAATTGATCCGAGTTGAGAACCAAATCTTCAGTTCAGTTTAGAAAACAACCAACATAGATTATGTCCATCAATCTAATTACTGTGGAATTAACAATATCATCCTTATTTATTTCTTTTGAAAAACAACTATGTTTATTTCTATAGCTCATTTTAAACGAGTGATTTAGCTCAAAGTGCTTTACAAGATGTCAAAGAAGCAATAAGATGCAAAAGAAAAACAAATTAAAATTAGACAAGAAATGTGTCAGTGACAGTGTTATAACCTAACCGGATTTCTTTTTCTACAGTTATATTGTTGAATAAAACTGCACTTGTTTTGTTATACTTGTACCGTTTGTGAAATTGTTTATTTGATATTTGAACTTTAGTCTTCACAAATTATATACTTCATGTCTTCATTTTGTCAATTAGTACTAAAATAAGAAAAATGTTTCTTTTTTAGTTATGTGTTTAACAATTCTTGCCTCACATTTCATCCTACAATTGCACAGATCACTGTAGACACAGAACACACATGAAATGTATGTATTCCAAATAACAATATATTTTTTACCCTATTCACCAACCAGAGACCTCACACGCAGATAAGGAGCCTTGGCTTGAGGTGGGAGAGCGTTTTGCCTGAGATGAGCTCTGGTGGTGGGGGAATGGGATTTACACATTTACAAAACAAAAGACGATGATGGAGAGGTGCAAAGAGATTTAAAGTGGGCTGGGATTACAAGTTATATTGTAGGCTTCAGGGATTCTCGTGTTAGGATCCAAGACTTGTTGAGTTTTCCAAGGTATTTTAGTGCTAAAGGATTTCTTAACTTTTTTTCAGGGGCCATTATGGTGCTGTGAAGATGATAAGCAATGTAAAAGCACACAGGCAAAGCTCAAAAATGGCATTTTATGATGGTGACCTTGAGTATAACTACTGTCATTGTGAAAATTACTCTTCACATTTGCAGGTATTGGAAAAATAAAGGCATAGTCGTGTATTCACTTTGAATTAAAAATCTGTTTTTTGTATCCAATTCTGTATCAATGTTATACATTAATTTTTCTGGGAAACACACATGCTGACAGAATACTTGCTGGTTGATTGCAGTAGACATACACACTAAGTTTTTTTTTTTTTTTTGATGGAGTAGATAATTTGGCTAATAGATTTGGGTTTCCCCAGAAATGTCTGCTTTAAATGTACCTATCTGACAGTGTTTTTTTAAATTTCTTTTAATAAATTTATTGATTTTATTGTAATCATTCCATACAAATAGATCAATTTTTACAAAAAATAGGATTGAAAACAAATCAACCCCCAACCCTGAGAAAGAGAGCATGGCAAATGGAGTAAAACATAAAGCTAGTAAAAATAAATAAATTGATGATAAATGGAACAGATAAGGATTAATGGAGAAGAAAAAGAAATGAGGACAAAATAAGTCTGCTTGCCAATAGTGAAGTAAAGGCAATCACAGTTTGTTTCTCCTTCTCCACTTTAAAACAAGAATTACCAGAGCCTATGAAAAAACTCATAGATCCGTCCCACCTAAATCGCTTCTCACCTGTCCATCAGCATCTTTTGTCCTTTAAATGTGTTGATAAGCAGCAAGCTGTCTGCGATCACATCCCCCACAGGCGCACAGTTTTCTCAGCTCAAGTCTGTTTACCTGCGTGTCAGTTGCTTGGAGTTGTATAGAGTGAAAAGTCAAGCAAAATCACACCATTTATAAATACTATATCATTATTTGGAACACATGCATTTTATGTGTGTTCCATGTCTACAGCGATCTATGTAAACACATTGTTAAAAAAGAAACGTTTTTCATGTTTTAGTAATAATTGACAAAATGTAGACATGAAGTTTATAATAGTCCAAATATCAAAGAAACACTTTCACAAAAGGTACAAATGCAACAGAACAAGTACGATTTTATTCAAAAATATAACTGCAGAACAGCACGCATTAGGATGTGACATTGATACACATTTACTACGACTGCTTCAGTGGCGCAACAGTATCAACAGTTGACTGGTAATCAAAACTTCACGGGTTCGATCTCAGACAAGTCAGTTTTGAGAAGTCAGCTGCTTTTATTCTTACTATTTTAGATTAAAAACATACATTTGATTTCAGTCTGTAACAGCCGGTGTAAATGTATGATACTTGTAAAGGTTAGCTTTGTTTTGTTTTTTTTTTATTCAGTTTCATTCTCTCAGTCTCGTTCACGATCCTATCCTACCTCCCTCCCCAGCTGGCACTGCTGTTTTCACATAAAGATGCACTATAGCTCTACACTCTGTAGGAAGTAAGTAAATAACATTCAATCTGGGTTTTAGGTAAGTAACATATAAATGTTGATGTACAAGTATAATAAAACAAGTGCACATTTATTCAAGACTATAACCGAAGAAAAAAGAAACCCACAAGTACACTGCACAAGCTTCCTGTGTTTGAATGACACAGGCATGCTCAAAAAATATATGTGTAATGCCATGAAAAGTGCACGCAGACACTTCAGTTCGCAAGCATTGGTACGACAATGCAGTCAGACTTCTTTTTAGGGCACATACACCATCCAGATGTTATTTATTTGTTTTTATTTACTTACTTCCTACAGAGTTCAGAGCTATAGTGCATCTTTATGTGAAAACAGCAGTTTCAGATGGGTTTAATTTCACTCAGTTTCATTCTCTCAGTTGCGTTCACGATCCCAAACCCCCCCTTCCTCAACCCGCCACCACATTTGACACTGCTTTTTTCACATAGATGCGCTATAACAGAGGTAAACTGTCCTTTGTATTTAAGAGCCAGATTGATCTGGCTTTAATGTAAGTAACATATAAATGTTAATGTTTTGGGCACATGCCTCGTCCTTACATACACCATCCTTTGTATGTAAGAGCCAGTCATGATTTGCATTTACCTCTGTTATAGCGCGTCTATGTTAAAACAGCAATGTCAAATGCGAGGGGGGTGGGGGTGGGATTGTGAATGCAGCTGAGAGAATAAAACTGAAAAAAAAAAAAAGCTACCCTTTACAAGTATCATAAATTACACCAGCTGTTACAAACTGGAATCAAATGTATGTTTTTATACTAAAATAGTAAGAATACGTGCAGCTCACTTCTCAAAACGTGCAGCTCACTTCTGAACTCTTTTTTTGTCAGCGAGCGAGTGACATATACTACCATATTCATGACTGCTGCTACCTCGGAAAGAAAGCAAGGTGTAAACCTAAACTTTAAATTAAGTTCATAGACAGGCTACCGCTGGCGTTTCACATACCCACAGGTAATGCGGGATACAAGTTTAATGAGAGGACGAAGGATATAAACGAGAGTTTTGATCAATTTATAACTAAGTTAAAATTGTAGGTGAAGGGTGTGCTTATGCAAATTCCGAGAGACTGTGTTTGTGGGGGATTGACAGTTAAGGCGGGTGGGGTAGTCACGTCATCATCTCCCCTCCCATTCATCTCATTTGGCTCTGAGCTGAGCTCTGCAGCTAACGCCGTCTTCCGAAGCAACTCACAGAAAAATCCACAAGTTAATACACACGCTGTCTCTATAGAGTTTCTCCACACTGAATCCTCCAGGCACTACTTACAAAAGGTCACATTGACAATCGTGTTACGTTATTTTTAAAATCTTTCCTTTTCTTAGCACAAGCACAGCTGAGAAGCTTCGATGCATGTGCTCCATAACGAGTTAAAATTAATGCATTTAATCACACTTTGCATTACAAGCAAAGGGGAGCTTTTGTCAATGCATGATTTCCTGGTACACCGATTACATTGATCAGCGCATCCCGATTCATTTTACCCTCGCACCACCTTAGTTTGAGAAGAAGTATGAAAAATATGAGGTTAACACAGAAAAACAGATCACCAATTCAAGCTTTATGAATAATCGATTAAGCCATCAATAATTGTTTTGTAAAGCCATCCTCCTTCCATTTTATAATTTTTCCGCCACTAGCCGTGATTAAATGAACGGTAAATAAAGTAAGAGCAAAGCGAGGGTGACTTATTTAGGCAGGCATATATATGACAGCAACACTCATGACAATGTCAATCATGTTACGTTATTATTAAAATGTTTCCTTTTCTTTTCATTACTTCTTTAACACACTACTTCTCCGCCATGAGGCGGGTATTTTGATATATATATATATGAATGACCTCCAAAGAGCGCTGAGACTTTTGATATCATGAACGTGTCTGCAAAAACTGTGGTCTCCTGCCCTGCAAAAGTCGAACAGCCAGCGTGCGTGCATAGCTGTGCCGGCCTTTGAGATGCTGACTGCGCTTCTGCCTTAAGTCAAAGTGAGCACTTTTAATTTTTTTCATCCTCCCCCTGCGCTATAGCCCAGACAAGTGCAAACACGGGACCCATTTTCTACACCACGGCAAAATAATATTAAGGCGATTCACACTTTCTTTTGCACGTATACGCTTATGAGGTTCTCACCCCGGATTATGAAGACACGCACACGAGTGGAGGACTGACACTGCCATCACAGCTGATTAATGGCAGGGACGTCTCACCAGTCTACACAAGACCCACCGCGACTGTCCTCAAAAGGCGATCATAACGTCAGCGAACACATCTCTCTATACTATATAAAAGAAAAAGGCAAACTTTCCTTTCTTTACACCTTTTTTCCTTTTATCCCAAACCAAAGCCTTTCTCGCTTAACACTGCAGAGGACACAAAACTAATTTTCTTTAAATGCCGGTAAGGCACATTACCAGAGGCACAAATTTGAACGTTCACATAGAAAATGTAATTTCTATACCACAGCCGTCGTGTAGCGCCTTTCAAAATGGATCTACTACCGAGAGATGATCCATATACATTTTAGCTGCTGTTAGTTACTTACCTGTCGTGTTACACAGTCTTTAAAATGTAGTTTACCCGCAACCACTCCAGTAGTGCTCAATGTAGCTTTACTTCTTAAAACGTTAATGTTTTACTGTTTAATAACTTATAGACTATATTTTATTATTTCTCCCTTGCACTCAGTGACCAAAGCTATACACACACATATATAAAAGTTATATATATTGTAAAGGACCGAGGAGACAGTAGCAAGGGTTGGGGTTTTCCGGCCCCGTATATTGTACACACAATCAAAAAAAGCGGGTCAAAATTACAAACAAAACAGTTCATAATCGCGCGCGACTCCTGGCTGGCGCGCCATTTTATTGGGGAGGAGCGGAAGTGGAGGAATGTCGGGAAGGACCGCAAGGGAGGATGGGAAGGATGACGTCAGGGCAAGATGGCGGAGGAAGGGCGGAAGTATCGCACTGCGGTCAATCCAGGCCTATGGTGCAGGAAGGTCTTTCTTTCTATGAGGAAGCAGAGGGAGAAAGTTAATACCCCACCATTCCCTGGCGGCGAGTGGTTTCCCAGGTGCTATCGAATCAATCCGCGGCCTCCTACTCGCGCGTGCGTGACACCATCCCCCTTAGCCCAGGACCGCCAGGTCGGGCGGACCTAACCGAGAGGTCGTGAATACGAGAGAGGGCATCGGCATTGGCCTGAAGGGTGCCCGCCGATAAGTGACAGTGAACTTATACGGCTGTAAGTCCAGGAACCACCTGGTGACCCGCGGATTCGACTCTTTGTGTAGGGACATCCACTGAAGTGCAGCGTGATCAGTCACCAGAGCGAATTCGCGACCCAGCAGGTAGTACGGAGGTGGGTCACTGCCCACTTAATGGCCAAGGCCTCCCTCTCCACTGCCGCGTACCGGGTCTCCCGGTCCATCAGTTTCCGGCTAAGGTACATCACAGGGTGCTCGACACCATCGACGCTTTGGCTCAGCACGGCACCCAGGCCTGTGTCCGGCGTCGGTCTGAGAATAAGCGGGAGCCCAAAATCGGCGTCCGTAACACAGGTGCCGGCGTTAGGGCCTTCTTAAGGTCACTGAAGCGCGTGTTCTGCTTTGTCGGTCCACACCACGTATAGGGCGCCCTTTTTGTCAGGTCAGTCAAGGGTGCTGCTCTTTCGAGAAACGGGAACAAACCGGCGGTAGTAACCGCAAGCCCCAAGAAAGCCTGCACCTGTTTCTTGGTACTCGGACGGGGCCATTCTAAGATGTCTTTAACTTTGGAGCTCTGTGGCCGCACCTGTCCTTGTCCCACGAGGTAGCCTAAATATTTGGCCTCCTTTAATCCAAAAAAACACTTCCGGGGGTTTATGCGGAGGCCGGCTTTAGCCAGTGTTCGGAGGACAGCTGCGACCTGCAGTAGATGCTCCTCCCAGGTGCCGGAATAGATGACAACGCGTCATCCAGGTAGGCGGCGCTATAGGACTGGTGGGGCTTCAGCACTCTATCTACCAGACGTTGGAAGGTCGCCGGAGCCCCGTGCAGCCCAAATGGGAGGACCTTGTACTGCCAGTGCCCGCTAGGGTGCTAAAGGCCGTTTTCTCCTTTGCGGATGCCGTTAAAGGAATTTGCCAATACCCTTTTGTCATGTCAAGGGTAGTCAGATATCGAGCCGTACCCAGCCGCTCAAGGAGGTCGTCAATGCGGGGCATGGGGTAGGCATCGAACTTGGAGATCTGGTTCAGACGTCTAAAGTCATTACAGAACCTCCAGGAGCCGTCTGGCTTGGAGACGAGGACAATAGGGCTGGACCAGGGACTATGGCTCTCTTCAATTATGTCCATGTCCAACATACGTTTCACCTCCAGTTCGACCTCTGCGCGTTTTGCCTCCGGGAGTCGGTAGGGCCTCTCCCGGACGATTACCCCGGGCTCCGTGACTATATCGTGCTCAATCAGCGCGGTCCGGCCGGGTGACTCGCTCACTACCTCGGGGATGGCTCGGAGTGTTTGGGCTAACTCCTGCCGCTGCTTGGGGGTCAGCTCTTCGCCGAGGTTAAGGGCAGTTGTGCTTGCGAAAAGGGAGAGTGACCTACGGGAGCTGGGAGCTCCTCTCTATCTCTCCAGGGCTTTAACAGGTTGATGTGATAGATCCTCTCTACGCGCTACGTGCTCCAAAATGTTAGAGGAGGGAAGAGCCTCGGCCTCCCAGCCTTCTTTTAGGATGTCGAGGATTCCCGGGGTTGTCGCCCGTATAGTAATTCAAAAGGGGAGAAGCCCGTAGAGGCCTGGGGTACCTCCCGGTAGGCAAAAAGCACGAGCGGGAGGAGCTGGTCCCAGTTCCTGCCGTCGCGCTGACTACCTTGGAGCATCTGCTTAAGCGTCTGATTAAATCGTTCGACCAACCCGTCAGTTTGCGGGTGATAGACTGACGCTTTCAGGTGCTTTATCTGCAGTAATTTGGCTACCTCCTTGAACGTATCCGAAGTGAAGGCGTACCCTGGTCCGTGAGGACCTCCTTGGGTATGCCCAGCGTGAAAACAAGTTAACCAGTTCCCGCGATGCTTTTAGTATTAGCGGAGCGCAGGGGAACCGCCTCTGGGTACCGGGTGGCATAGTCCACCATGACTAGGATATACTTGTGGCCACGGGTTGAGGGCTCCAGGGGTCCCACCAAATCGACCCCTATCCTTTCAAAGGGATGTCAACGAGGGGAATAGGGACTAGAGGAGCACGGTCCCTCCTAGGAATCTGGCGGGTCTGGCACTCCGGACAGGATTGACAGAACCGCCGGACCTCCTCATTGATCCCAGGCCAGTAAAAGCGGGCTTAATCCTCTCCAGTGTTTTTTCGGCCCCGAGGTGGGCGCCTAGGAGGTGAGCATGTGCCAACTCGCATATCTCCCGCCGGAAGGCAGCGGAATTAGCAACAACTTCCGCACCTCGCCCTCATGGGTAGCCACTTCGGTACAACAGATCGTTCTCAAGGACAAAGAAGGGTTCCCGCGGTGTGGATCCGTCCGCTGCTGAGCTGTTAGGCAGAACGATCGCATTCCGGGCAAAGCGCAGGGAGTCATCATTCCACTGCTCCCTCTTAAAGGAGGCGGCGTGGACCGAAATTGATGGTCCAGGCCGAGAGGGTCTTGGGGCCTGGGCCCGGGAAGAGTTCCCTGGCTAGTCCCTTCTCCGGCGGAATCTTCCGGGTCAAGGTCCGTAGCCACGGAAAGGTCCCCCGAGACACCAGCGCCCATAGGGCCTGCCCTTGTGCACGGCGTGGAGGCCGCGGGAGGGGTGCCTTTTCCCCTCATGACAAGATCCAACGAGGCCCGGGAGCGGAATGGCTTACCGCTGATTCTTTTCGACCAGTCTTGTCCCAGAATCACTGGGAAGGGGGGGTCAGGTAACACAGCGACCGTCATTTGGATTGGTTCCCCCTTCCAGGTAACATAGCAGTGAGCGGAACGATATGACCTAGTCCCCCCATGCACACAGGTAACCAACAAATGCTGTTTTAACCACTGTTGCGGTAAGACGAAGCGGCGAGCAACAATGGTAATGTTGCTGCCGGAATCAAACAAAGCCACCACGGCGTGCCCATTTAGCAACACCACTCCCGTGATTCGACTCGCCAAGGGATGCGGCGGGGTACAATACCTCTCCGATGATGTCCAGCTGCAGTCCATAGGCTCCGGGGCGATGTGATGGGGGCAGTTTGGCAGCAGGTGGCGGTCTCGCCACACTTGAAACAGCGGCGGACCCGGCCTCTCTCTGGCTCTGGCTGGCGCTTCTGCAGCGCGTCGAGGGGGCTCGGGGTGGCCGCCCGTCCCTGCCGGTTCCCGCGAGCAGGCTTTTCTGACCCCCCAAGTCGGAGGACCGCCAACTGACGCTCCAGGACGTCGAGGAGGCCCGACATGTTCTGATAGGCGTGTCCCCGGACCTGCTGGGCGAGGAACTGGGCATCGCGATTGACCAGGCCTTCACAGGCCACCCGCCGACCACTTTCCGCCCGTCGGGCTCTCTGGCCGTAGCCAGCGCCCATCTTGCCCCAGAACTCGACCGCCTGGGCGCGAGCGGGCTTTTCGGGGTCAAAGACCCAGTTCCGCCATTCGGCCGCCTGCTGGCCCGGGCTAATGCCGTAGGGCCAGTATTTCGGGCTTGAGGAGGTCGTAATTAGCGGCCTCCTCCTCAGGGAGGTCATAATAGGCCCGCAGCTGGTCCTTCAGGTATGGCGCCAAGATGGGCGCCCACTGACCGCTGCCACTCGCTCCGGGTGGCCGTCCTCTCAAACATGCCCAGGTAGGCATCGGCGTCCTCCGGCGGCCCATCGGTACCATAGGAGGAGGCGGCTGCCTGGGCGGGTCTGGTCTCGCCCGTTGGGCTTCCACTAACCTGGCCTTCGTGGCCTCCAGCTCCCGGGTGGTAGCGGCTTGCGCTTGCTGCAGGGCCTGGAGCTGGGCGTTCATTCCCTGCAGCACGGTGTTCAGGTCCTGTCCCTCCGTCATTCCGGGATCTCTCAATCCTGCTGACTACGCCACTTGTAAAGGACCGAGGAGACAGTAGCAAGGGTTGGGGTTTTCCGGCCCCGTATATTGTACACACAATCAAAAAAAGCGGGTCAAAATTACAAACAAAACAGTTCATAATGCGCGACGCCGACTCCTGGCGTCGCGGCCATTTTATTGGGGAGGAGCCGGAAGTGGAGGAATGTCGGGAAGGACCGCAAGGGAGGATGGGAAGGATGACGTCAGGGCAAGATGGCGGAGGAAGGGCGGAAGTATCGCACTGCGGTCAATCCAGGCCTATGGTGCAGGAAGGTCTTTCTTTCTATGAGGAAGCAGAGGGAGAAAGTTAATACCCCACCATTCCCTGGCGGCGAGTGGTTTCCCAGGTGCTATCGAATCAATCCGCGGCCTCCTACTCGCGCGTGCGTGACAATATATACATACACACACACACACACATACATACATACGTACGTATATATACATACATACATACACACATATATATAATTTGTGTGTGTGTATGTATGTATGTGTGTGTATATATGATGTAGATAGGTATGTATATATATATATATATATATATATATTTGCGTGTATATGTAAATATGTATATAGATATGTAGATATGAAGATATGTATGTGTATATATATGTATATATATATATGTATGTATGTATGTATGTATGTATGTATGTATGTGTGTGTGTGTGTGTGTGTGTGTGTGTGTGTATATATATATGACAGCAGCAATCCAAGCTGTGAGAAAACAGTAAAAAGGAGGCGTGTCAGATGTCGTGGTACATTTTCTGATGCAGCTAGACGGAAACAACTTTGTGACGCTGCCGCCAAATACACAAAACAATTACTTTGACAATCATGTTACATTATTTTTAAAATGTTTCCTTTTCTTTTTCGTACCTTCTTTAATACACTACTTCTCCGCTGCGAAGCGCGGGTATTCTGCTAGTTCTTGAATAAAAGTGCACTTGTTTTGTTATACTTGTACCTTTTGTGAAAGTGTTTATTTCATATTTGTATTTCAGGTTTCACACATTATACATTTCATGTCTATATTTTGTCAATTATTAGTAATACATGAAAAATGTTTCTGTGCTAACAATGTTTTTACAGAGATTGTTGAACGACACTGAATACATATGAAATGTATGTATTCTAAATGACGATGTACTTTTTTACCCAATAAAGCTCCAGCACTTCGCTCGAAGATAAACAGTGAGCACTGAGAAACTTCTTTGCAATTTGAACAGAGGCGGTGGGTGGGGAGATGGAATAGCCGGCTGCTTGCTGCTTGTCTTAATTGGCACATTTACAGGACAAAAGACACTGTGGGAGAGGTGCGAATGGATTTAAGGTGGGTCTCCTTACAATTCCAAAAGTTAAACTTAAAAGAAGTGGTGAGGCGGCCTTCTGCTGTTATGCACCTAAAATCTGGAATAGCCTGCCAATAGGAATTTGCCAGGCTAATACAGTAGAGCACTTTAAAACACTGCTGAAAACACATTACTTTAACATGGTCTTTTCATAACTTCACTTTAACTTAATCCAGATACTCTGCATGTTCAATTCATCATAATAACTATTCATAGTGGCTCTAAAATCTGTACTAACCCCTACTCTCTCTTCTGTTTGTTTTTCTGGTTTTTCCTGCGCCGCCACCACCACCTCAAAGCACCATGATGCTCCAACATTGATTGACTGAAAGCCAGAAGTCTACATGATCATCATCATCAAGTCCTTCCGTGAGATCCCTAAATACAAAGAGGACTGTTTCATTTATGTTAGGTAGATTGCCCTGAGGGGACTGGGCGGTCTCTGGAATCCCTGCATATTTTATTTGTTTTTCTCCAGCCATCTGGAGTTTTTTTTTTTTGTTTTTTCTGTCCACCCTGGCCATCGGATCTTACTCTTATTCTATGTTAATTAATATAAAAAAAAATAATATTGACTTATTTTGTTTTCTTACTGTGTCTTTTATTTTTCTATTCTTCATTTTGTAAAGCACTTTGAGCTACATTTTTTTGTATGAAAATGTGCTATATAAATAAATGTTGTTGTTGTTGTAGAAAAACTGCACAGAGCAATGAAAAGTCTACGTGAGTCACAGGTGCATCTGGGCTGTGCAAAGACGACAATGACTCGAGTGACGAGTTGGAGGTGGGCACATGAGCAGGCAGTGCATACTGAACGAGAAATCAGCACACTACAATCGCATCCGCGACAAACATGCGTCTTCTTAGATGCTCCTGCACTTTGTACACACCCACCTCACTACCACCGTGGTTGGGTGTCTTGGTGGATTATATATAGAAAGGCAGCCAAAACTGCACAGAGCAGTGAAAAGTCTACGTGAGTCACGGGTGCATCTGGACTGTGCAAAGACGACAACGACTCGAGTGACGAGTTGGAGGTGGGCACATGAGCAGCCAGTGCATACTGAACAAGAAATCAGCACACTAGCATGACGTAGGGAGCAGAATGGATGTCCTTCCCCTCTCCTCCCGTTTCACCCTCCACGCCTGAGCGCCGCACGGACGATTGTATGTTGGTTCGTTCCGTGCATTGTTACAATGTTGCTTTTCTTGCTGATTTATTACATTACCGATTTTTCTAATGTTAATTTTCTCCCGGTGCTTAAAAATCATTAAAAAACCCGCCTGATTATGCGGCATATGGTATGCTGCGGGTTGGCTAGTTGTACTTATAAGTACAAAACAGGTCTACAAGGAGCAGTTGATGGACTGATAGAGTGCGTTTAGAGCTCTTGGGATGAAACTGTTTCTGAACCGCGGAGTCTGTACAGGAAAGGTTTTGAAGCGTTTGCCGTGTGAGAGCAGTGCAAATAGGAAGCATGGCTGAGGCAGCGTGTGCATGATGCTGTATACCGATTATTCTCTTTCCGATCAGCTGCTCCGAGTGGTAATGTGGAGTAATATGGAAAAAGATGATCTGCTGTGGCAACCCCTAACGGGAGCAGCTGAAAGAAGAAGTAGAAGGTGCAGTGAGAGTAACAACGCTAAAGCAGCTATGGTATTTAGAATAGGTTGACTATTCTGTGGACCATTATATTGTTACAGGTTAACTACTGTACAATCAGATGCATTAAACAAATAAACATTATGCGGTTAATTTCAGTGCATTTATAAATCTGCTTCAGGAATGTGGATCTGAAAAAGAAAGGTAATCCACACAGGAACAGTAGCATTGCTTTGACGCTGGGTGCTGCCAGTCTGTAGAAAAAGGCACAGAACCTGTGTACAACAGGGGATGAGCTTCTGTGGAAATGTGTGTGGCTTTACACCAAGTTTAGGTATTATACATCGTGATTTAAACGTGGAAACGTATGTACACAAAATTTCTGTGCGTAAGTACCGTTTATACATGAGGCCCCTGGACTTATGTGAAGAGGAACTCCAAACACCACCTTCCCCCATACAGACAAAGTCTTTTTTATTTCTATGTCCTTTTTTGGCTCAGAAAATACACATGGATAATTAGCCATGTGGCATATGGAAAGTCAAAACAAGCCTTACTTGTTACACAACATAGGATGCCCTGTGAAACAAAAATGATGAAAGATTTATTACTATTTACAAGGCGATTCTTTATTCCTGATGGATGGAAAAGTGAGAAGCATCTGCTACAGATAAATGAGAAATGAGGCATTCGGTGTTCCTCAAAATTGTATCTCTGTAACCACAATTATATACTGTATGTATATATATATATATATATATATATATATATATATATATATATATATATATATTTACTTATTGCTAGTTTGTGGCCATTTGTTGTGTTTTGCTTGTGGTTATCATTTTGTCTGCGTCCTTTGCTGTTTGGGACATGAAGTTACAGTGGTTAGCACTGCTCCTCATAGCTCAGGTGACTTTTTTTGCTCTAATACTTGGTACAGCATAATTGGCAGATGCTTTAAAACTAATTCAGTTCCTCCTTCCACATTGACTTACTGTAAGTGCATTTTGTGGAGTTCGCCAAAGGTCATGAACATTTCAGTGATTTTGCTGAACTAACAGCGAAGCAAACTCTTTAGGGGTTTCCTCATCACTAGTGTCTAGTGAAGAGCAGACTAAAGCCCTGCTTTCTCAAATTTAATTGTTGCTGAGAAAGAACTTACTAATAACTGTGTCAGATAATTTCCAGCATTTACAAGCTTTTGAGCAAATTCACAACAGAAGAACTTTGAGTCACATCACAATGTAAGCCTTGCAAAGAAAACCTAAGTAGAGACATGATTTATATACAACTGAGGTGTTACCAATTCAGCTCTGGGTTATGGAAACCCTGTCTTAAATAAAGAGAAACAGTGGGAAACCGCTGTTAATTTATATGGAATCTTCTTTACTACTATAGGTCATTATGTAGTATAAGTACAATATGTTGTATCTCCTGGTGAACACTGGAGAGATCAACCTGTCATGTCCATCGTGAATATGGCTGTTGTTTAATGGAATTTCAAAAGTGCCTATGGCCAGTAGAGAACAACAACTCCAAAATTTATATATAGAATTAAGAACCTCTGAAATATTTAAAGTTTAATGTTTGAAAGCTGCTCTTGGCCATGCAGCTTTTGAGCTTAGAGTTAGGAATGAGTGGTAGATAATGACTCAACTGATGGGAGGAAGAGATGGTCTACAATCTTATAAAGGTTAACTCTCACTCTTTGTTGGAATGCAATAAGCTCCCTTTCCTTATTGCTTTGACCTTCTGAATGGTAATTTGGGTTTGGGGACAGCTCGAGAAGAACCACTACCCCCACAGCTCTGCTTTGATGTGAGCAAGGGCAAACTGAATGAAATGTCATTTTAAATTTCCAAAAGGGAAATACAAAATGAAAACGTTTATATAGTTGAGAAACTCTAGAGAACCTCTCAATGTTCTATGAATAGCCTCTTCACTGTGATGTTTCTTAAAATAACTGTATTCCAGTTACCTTGATAAATGTCTGTCAGCCACAAATTTAATCTACAGAGAAAGATAATTAAAATAAAGTGGGAATCTTATTGAAACGTTTAATTAAATATTGTCAGAGCCAAAAAAAACAAATATAATTAACTAATTGACTAACAATAATTGATCCATAGCTCTTCTCCTTAATAAATTGAATTGTGGTACTCTGGTGCTTTGGTGATCATTCTGAATGTCAAATTCTTACATGTAAAAAACAAGATTTATATTCAGGATATAGGTGTAGCTTCACAACCCCCATTCCTGCTACTCTTGTGGGATTAATGTTTATCTCCCCAACTGCTTCATTCACCGCCATTTTGCCAGAAAGTAGGAGCAGAGAGTACAATACAATACAATGCAATTTATTTTTGTATAGCCCAAAATCACACAAGAAGTTCTGCAATGGGCTTAACTCTTGACAACCCCCAGCCTTGACTCTCTAAGAAGACAAGGAAAAACTCCCAAAAAACCCTTGTAGGGAAGAAATGGATGAAACCTTGGAAAAGGCAGTTCAAAAAGAGACCCCTTTCCCGTCCCAACTCCTCTCAGAATTACGCCTTTATGAATATGCAAATCAATATAAATAGCCCTTAAGCTCAGCCTTCTGTGAAAAGACAATGGGAAAAGCACGGGGGAAAATATAAGAATTTCAGCGAATACCAAGTGGAGGTAAGGAAAACTTACTATTTGTTGGCTTAAACAGTGGTATAATCAACAAAAGGAAGTTGATTGAGTGACAGGGTGTCGGAGAAACTCAAAAGCTCAAGTCCACAAAGTCGCACAGTACCCGAAATAAAAAAGAAGTTGTCACATATCCAAGTCGCCGTGAAAAGGCAAGTCGTAGCCCAATGTCTGAGTGTCGTATGAAAGATTATTAGGGTACAGAGAAAAAAAATAGGCACACAGTGGGGAAAAAAGCAGGAAATGTCAACTTAAATCTCGAAATTTCCACTTTAATCATGTAGTTTATTTTGTCATTAAAGTAGAACATCATAAACTTCATCTTAAAATCGACACAGAATCCATTACATTCATGACATTACAGCTGTCTGAATAATTAAAATTCTGAGATGTATACGTGATATCTTTTTCATGATGATAGGAATGAAAGCATGTTATTAAACATGGGGACACGGTGGCAGTACTGTCTCTTTCAAACATACTATCCCCCAATTCCTGTCCTTACCTTTCTTTCTCCAAATACCCAATCACCAGACAATCAGCTCTGTAATAGACGTTAAGCAATCTGTAAGCTTACAACGACGATTCTTAAAAACTTTTAAGGAACATTGAAATATCTTCATAGTACGTGTTTTAATTATTCCATCCATCTATCCTTCCAGCATACAGCAATCAAGCAGGATCAATCTGTGAACTAGCTAGCACTGCGGCACTGTGTTCTCACATGTTTAATTATTAACAATACAGATTATTTAAATGAAGTTCGTTTTATCTTTATAATATAATCAACATATTTTGCTGCATTTCATCTCAAAAATGATATCGCCATCATATGTAAATACGTGCTTTATAAAATGGCGCAGGTTGTGCAATATTATAACTGAAGTGCAAGTTTACAGTGAGGTAATTGTACTTATAAGTACAAACAGATAGATAGATAGATAGATAGATAGACAGATAGATACTTTATTAATCCCAAGGGGAAATTCACATAATCCAGAAGCAGTATACTGATACAAAAAAACAATATTAAATTAAATAGTAATAAAAATGAAAAAATGAAAAAAATAAATAAATAAATAAAAAGCAGACAATAACTTTGAGTAATGTTAGCATTTACTCCCCTGGGTGGAATTGAAGAGTCGCATAGTGTGGGGGAGGAACGATCTCCTCAGTCTGTCAGTGGACCAGGACGGTGACAAAAGTCTGTCATTGAAGCTACTCCTCTGCCTGGAAATGACACTGTTCAGTGGATGCAGTGTATTCTTCATGATTGACAGGAGTTTGCTTAGCGCCCATCGCTCTGCCACAGATGTTAAACTGTCCAACTTTAATCCTACAATAGAGCCTGCCTTCTTAACAAGTTTGTCCAGGCGTGAGGCGTCTTACATCTTTATGCTGCCTCCCCAGCACACCACCGCGTAGAAGAGGGCACTCGCCACAACTGTCTAGTAGAACATCTGCAGCATCTTATTGCAGATGTTGAGGGATGCCAACCTTCTCAGAAAGTATAGTTGGCTCTGACCTTTCTTACATAGAGCATCAGTATTGGCAGTCCAGTCCAATTTGTCATCCAGCTGCACTCCCAGATATTTATAGGTCTGCACCCTCTGCACACAGTCACCTCTGATGATCACAGGGTCCATGAGGGGCCTGGGCCTCCTAAAATCCACCACCAGCTCCTTGGTTTTGCTGGTGTTAAGATGTAAGTGGTTTGAGTCGCACCATTTAACAAAGTCTTTGATTAGCTTCCTGTACTCCTCCTCCTGCCTACTCCTGATGCAGCCCACAATAGCAGTGTCATCAGCGAACTTTTGCACGTGACAGGACTCCGAGTCATATTGGAAGTCTGATGTATATAGATTGAACAGGACCGGAGAAAGTACAGTCCCCTGAGGCGCCCCTGTATTGCTGAACACAATGTCAGACCTGCAGTTCCCAAGACGCACATATTGATAGATAGATAGATAGATAGATAGATAGATACTTTATTAATCCCAAGGGGAAATTCACATAATCCAGCAGCAGTATACTGATACAAAGAAACAATATTAAATTAAATAGTAATAAAAATGAAAAAAAAATTAAAATAAAATTAATGTTGCATTTACTCCCCCGGGTGGAATTGAAGAGTCGCATAGTGTGGGGGAGGAACGATCTCCTCAGTCTGTCAGTGGAGCAGGACGGTGACAAAAGTCTGTCACTGAAGCTACTCCTCTGCCTGGAGATGACACTGTTAAGTGGATGCAGTGGATTATTCATGATTGACAGGAGTTTGCTTAGTGCCCGTCGCTCTGCCACAGATGTTAAACTGTCCAACTTTAATCCTACAATGGAGCCTGCCTTCTTAACAAGTTTGAGGTCTGTCTGTAAGATAGTCTACGATCCATGCCACCAGGTGTGAGTCTACTCCCATCTCAGTCAGCTTGTCTCTAAGGAGCAGAGGTTGGATGGTGTTGAAGGTGCTAGAGAAGTCCAAAAACATAATTCTTACAACACCACTGCCTCTGTCCAAGTGGGAGAGGGATCAGTGTAGCATATAGATGATAGCATCCTCCGCTCCCACCTTCTCCTGGTATGCAAACTGCAGAGGGTCGAGGGCGTGGCGGGCCTGTGGCCTCAGGTGGTGAAGCAGTAGCCGCTCCATGGTCTTCATCAGATGTGATGTCAGAGCAACAGGCCGGAAGTCATTCAGCTTACTAGGACGTGATACCTTTGGGACAGGGGTGATACAAGATGTTTTCCAAAGCGAAAGTTCTATAAGGAGCACTTGATGGACTCACTGTGTTTAAAGTTCTTGGGATGAAACTGTTTCTGAACCGCGAGGTCCGTACAGGAAAAACTCTGAAGCGTTTTGCCGTGGCTGAGGCAGCGTGTGCTTGATGCTGTATCCCGATAATTCTCTTTCCGATCAGCTGCTGCTGTGATTCACCACTCAGATACAGTGATATTAATACTCCGAGTGGTGCAGTGAGAGTGACAATGCTAAAGCAGTTATGGTATTTGGAATACTATGGCTATTCCCTAGACCATTATATTGTTACAGGTTAATTAACTGTACAATCAGATGGATTACACTAATAAACAATATGCAATTAGTTTCAGTGTATTTATAAAGTCACGTCAGGAATATGCATCTAAGAAAGAAAGGGTAACCACACAGGAACAATAGCACTGCTTTGACACTGGGTGCTGACAGTCTGCAAAACGGAGAACTTGCGTATGACAGATACCGTGGAAATGTGTGTGGCTTTACGGCAAGTTTAGGTTTTATACATTGCGATTTGAACGTGGAAACGTTCTTACGCAACATTTCTGTTCCTACATACCATTTATGCATGAGGCCCCTGCTAGATTGGGCGTGCAGTGGGTGTCAAAAAGAAGGTGGTCAATACAATACAATACATAGAACAGAACAAATCCTCAATACACTATAAAAAATAAAATATTTACAAGTATGGAGCAAAATTTAACAGTAGCTGATATCTCATAATTTGATTTGGATTTGTTTAGAGTCCTGGAGACCTCAGCCATCAAGCTGCCTCCCCCATTTGGCCATTTCACAGCTGAAACAGTGCTGGGCTAGTCAATCCGATGAAAGGACCCCTCAACCCCATGATTCCTGCGATTCTAAATCAGAGATGTACAGTCTGTACAGGTAATCAGCAGCTCTAGTCAGGATATGCTAAACTGAAGTAGTGAGTCTTCAGCCAGGATTTAAAAGATGAGACCCAAGGGGCATCTCTTATAGTAGCAGGCAGACCATTTCACAGTTTAGGGGCCCTGTAACTAAAAGCTCGACCTCCCACTGTTATTTTATTAATTCTTGGAATCCTTAGCAGACCGGCATCTTGAGATCTTAATGTGCTCTCTGGTTTGTAAGGCATGATAAGTTCAGACAAGTAAGCTGGACCTTGGCCATTTAATGCTTTATATGTTAAAAGGAGGATTTTGAAATCTGCCTTAAACTTAACCGGGAGCCAGTGTAAGGATTTAAGAACTGGAGTTATGGGTTTGTATTTTCTTGCTCTTGTAATAATTATTGCAGCAGCATTTTGGATTAACTAGAGGCTGTATAAAGAACAGTTTGAACATCCAGTGAACACCGCATTGCAGTAGTCAATCCTACTAGAAATAAATGCATGAATTAATTTCTCAGAATCCTGCTTATTTAGTAAACGCCTTAATTTTCAAACATTTTTAAGATGGAAGAAGGATGATTTGGACAACTTTGTAATCTGCGCTTTAAATGACATGCTAGAGTCAAAGATAACTCCTAGATTCAGTAAAATTAATGGTGATTCCAACTGAGTTAAATGATGACAACATATTGTTGTGCTCAGTGCTATTCCCTCCTACAATTAACATCTCTGTTTTATCGGGGTTTAAAGATAGATAGTTCTTATCCATCCACTCCTTTAATTCACTAACACAACTAATTAAAGAAAACATCGGAGAAACTTCATTTGATCTAAATGAAAGGTATAACTGGGTGTCATCTGTATACGAGTGAAAATTAACATTATTATTCCTAATAATAGATCCAAGCGGAAGCATGTAAATTGAAAACAGTAAAGGTCCCAGTACTGAGCCCTGCGGGACAACATATTGAACTTCTGTGTATAATGATGGAGTACTGTCAGCACATTTCTGTACAAGAACTAAGACCTAAGTGAGCACAGTGCCTGTAAGGCCAACATCATTTTCTAGCCTGTGCAGTAAAATAGAATGGTCAATGGTGTCAAATGCTGCGCTTAAATCTAACAACATAATTACAGTGAAGTTTTCTTCATCAGAGGATATCAGAATGTCGTTTACAACCCGCGTTAGTGCCATTTCTGTATTATGACCAGTGCGGAAACCAGACTGTAATTTCTCAAATAAATTGTAATGCGTAAGGTGTGATTCAAGCTGATTAGCGAATACTTTTTCTAGTATTTTAGAGAGAAAGGGTACATTTGAAATAGGTCTATAATTATTAAGTATGTGTGGGTCTAGGTCTGACTTTTTTAAGTAATGGTTTAATGACTGACACTTAGTGCATCAGGTACTGTGCCATGCAATAATGAACTATTGATAATGTTAATAATAGTTGCTGCAACAACATCCATTGCACTTTTTACTAGTTTTGTTGGCACTAGATCTAGGGAACAAGTAATGGCTTTCATTTTAGAAATTAAAGTTAAGACTTCCTGCTCAATTACAGGATTAAAATTACTAAAGTGCTGAATGCAATGTGAGAAAGGGTCTGCTAAGCTAGTATGCGGTTTAAACTGTAATGCTGAGATCTTATATTTTTAATTTTCTCATTGAAGAAGTTCATAAACTCTGCACTGCTAATATCTGTTGGTATTTTGCACTGTAGATTTGAATTTCCATTTGTTAATTTAGCCACTGTTCTAAACAGTTCCCGAGGATTTTTATTGTTGCTATCTATTGCAGAATATTCTGAGCGAGCTTTAAAGAAAGCTTTTTTATATTTTTTAACACTCTCTGTCCATGCAATTTGAAAGACATGTAGGTTTGTTGTTCTCCATCTGCACTCCATTTTTCGACGGTCTAATTTAACAGCTCGAGTTTTTTCATTAAACCAGGGAGAGTTTCTTTGTGCTTTGATCACTTTTGTTTTAAGGGGAACCACTGCGTCCAGAGCATCTCTCAAGGTCAAGAGTATCATGTTACTAATTGCTCCTCTATAATTCTGTAGGGAAGCTTGTATGCAGATTACATGAAGCTGAATAAGATTGAAAACAACAGCCATTTTCTTTGCAAAAACACTTTGATGACTGATAACTTGTTATGAATTTTTAACAGTCAACCCATAATGCCACTTGTACCTTTTCTTCACCATTTTCAGTAATATAGACATGCTAATATGAAACCATATGTCCTGCCTACAGTACATGATATGTTCAAAGTCTCAGCTGTGTAGAAGCACTAGATTTCATTAATAGTTTGATAAAAAAATACCTTTATAATCACATTTAGGGCCAAAATTAACTACAAATGATTAATTTTAAACAACTGATAGAACGTAAAGATGAAAATTTAAGTAAATCATGCTGCATTTATATATGTATGAGAATGAAGGCTAAACCAGTGTTATTCAAAGAATATATGGAGGAAAAATCAGTTCCACTGAAGAAAATACCTTTTTTTTTAATCATTTCAGTTTACTATGAAATTGCTTTAAATGTTTAGAAATGGCCTCAAACATGCACTAATTTTCACTAATTGGCCACCGAACTCTCAGCTTTGAAGATGCAATCAAACTGCTATTCAGAAGTCTTGTGGCAATAATTTGATTTAGCAATGGGAAGCAAAATTTAATCACTTTAATGCTTATTACATACTTTTTGTGGCAAATATACTGTAGCACTATCATAAGAGTGAGAAAACATGCTTTGTGATTTATGCAAAATGACACTTGGGGGGGAAAATGAAATGTCTTATGTACACAGAGTAATGTGAAGATTGAACATTAACTATCATAAAAGTCTAAGTCGATCTTATTATGTCATGTACTTTCCCGGTATCTCGTAAGTTAACATTACTTTTTATGAAAATGTATATTTATGCACAGATGTGTTTAAGATGGTAGAATATTCAGCAAGGAACCATTTTAAAAAGAGAGTTAGAGTATTAAAAGACAACTCTGTGAGTGTAACACTTGGCCTTTTATGTTAATAAGAATGAAAGCACAGCCTTCATGTCTTTTTTTTATCAGCGTTAAGATGACTTGCAAGTATTTGGCAGAATACCAATAATTCAAACGCTACTGTTAACAAGAAGACACAATTGTTAGTGCTGAACCATAAAATGTGTTGTTTTAACATTTTATGACTGTGGATGCAGTCTGAAAGAATACAAGGTTTGTTAACTCTGTGTTTTTTAAATTCTCCGTATAAAGAATCTTCTGGCCTGGAACTTTCCCAACAGAGTAGTAACTTAAGGTGTATAAATAAAGAAATAAGGTATTTTTGCCCATTACTATTAATTAAAATTCATTACTACATTAGCTGTAAGCTCAATAAGTAAAACAGGAAAGAAGGCTCCAGGGCATCTTTCTTGTAAACGCCAATATTTAGGTTGTAGCTTTCTTAAGGTTTTCTTTACAGTGTGGCAAATCTGTTGAATTGTGTCCTCCACGATGATGGTTATGTATTTCAGCTACAGCACCTGTTACTATACCATTCTCTAGGATTATAGAAGTAATAAGTAGATAATGTGGATAGGTGTCACAATCCATTTTCCCCTTATTTTTTTTGGTACATGATAAATGTAAGGAATACAATATGTAGACATTTCTATACTCTTAAAAAAATGTGTTTGAACTTTTACCGTTTGCTGCAGAATGCCTGAGAAGAAGGAGTTCTTTGGCCTTTTTTGTCCTTCAGATTGTATTTTTTTTTTTTGTTTAACAGAAACCTACTTACGTAGCTTCTTCCACTTCTTGGTCTTGTCGACCAACACTAACATGAACAAAATACCTCCTGGGAAGACTTTAGAGAGCTTCTTGACCACAATCTCACACAGACATGAATACTGTAAATTCAAATATGGTGTAGATCTTCAGTGGCTGAAGGTGTCTGCACAATATTTTAATGAAAACACAATAAATTACAGGAATATCTAAAAACCTACCTTAAAGTTAGAAAAGCAATTGTTTTAGTTAAAGTAAATAAATATACTCAACAAATCTGGATGGAAACAAAAGAGAATATCTATCACTGCTTCTTTAGTGATCATTATGAATTTAAATAGAGTAAATCTCTTCAACACCTATGTCCTCTGATTATTGCAAGCTTGTCAAGACTTGGTTATCTGTGCACAGATCCTATAGGGTCCCATAGGAATGTTTTTACTTCTTTGACATGTTGTAAAGCACTTTGAGACACATCATCTGTATGAAAATCTGCCATAGAAATAAATGTTATAAAGATGTTGGGCATTGTACATAGATATAGTATATTATCATTTATAAAACTGCCATATGCAAACTACAATATTTATTAATGAAACAAATTATAATTGTTCACTTTGGGTTGTACCAAAAGGCAAAAAATATAGAAAGAGTACAATTTTCCTTGTAAAGAAAATGTTATTCACAATATAAAATGTGAAGATTTACATGCTCTTATACTTCAATATGAATCTCATATTTATTCTGAATCGGCAATTATTCTACTTTATGCTTGTTTTTGGTGTAGCTATATTTCATCCTTTTGTGTATTTGTCTGTAATAAACCACGAGAAGAATAAAAATAAGTTGTATATTACCTTATTTGCATAATTTCTTTCACTGCATGGAAGTTCACCATTTTAAGAGTACTTCAGTTTGTATGTACTCATCAGTGGCCTGTTTAGTTTACAGTCTCCATTAAAATACTCCATTCTGCGAGCAGACAAGCTCAATATTTTTATCAGATGTTTTCACTTATTAGCATAATACTGATTTTCTAGTACTTAACAAGTCAAAATTGTGTTCTGTTTAGCCATTGTCTAATGAAGTGCTGCATTCTGGTGTTATGAAAGGGAGGAATTGAAATCAAGCCCATCAGAATATCCCATTTGATTGCTGCCAAGTAGAGCTCACTGCTGGTGTATTAAAGAAATGAACACAGTCTCTGAAGTCTGTAGAGACCACAGTTGTAAAAATATATTGAACCATACACGTCTACTATCTTGGAGCCAGTATTATTTTGAGGATTGGTTTTCAGATTTGTTGTAAGGGCTTTTCTTTATTTTTTTTAGCCCAGAAAGTTAAATTATTAAATAGAAAATGAAAATAAATAAAACTACAGATATTTTCTTGTAGTTCTTTCATTTAGCACACCATGAAACCAATTTTTTCTATTCAGCAGTAAACAACATTGAAGTTGTAAAGAGTTTTGGTATTTTTTGGTAAATTATTAAAGCTAGAGTAATCCGTTTATACAGAGGAAGTAGGGAATGGCCTCATCAACCTGTAGCAATCAATGGTAGAAACTGATTTTTGCTGTTGAGATTTTTTTATACTTAGAGTACAAAATAGTGAGTTAGCAAGTTTAAAAACAGATTTTCTACATGATGCTGGTGGAGGATATAAAACAATAACATTTATTTAATGTAGCTGATTTCATACAAATTGTGTAGCTTAAAGTGCCTTACAAGGTGAAGAAAGAAAAGTTTATATTAAACAAAAATAAGATTAGGCAATACTAAGTAACAAACAAAAACTTAAGGTTAGATACCCAGGAGGAAAAAAAAACTCCAGGTGGGTTGGAGAAAAAAACAAAATCTGCAGGGGTTCCAAGGTCAAGAGACTGCTCAGCCCTCATTCTACCTAGCATAAATATTTCTAAATCAAGCTCATGGATTTCAGGCTTCATGTAAAAGAATTTGATGATGATGGTCATGTTGACCTCCGGCCTTCAATCTATCAATGTAGGGACTGCATGATGCCTTGATCAGGTGGTGATGGCACAGATCGCCACCACAGAAAAACCGGGAAAAGAACATCAGAAAAGTTAAGGATTAGTATGGATTGTGAATTTTTGATGAAAATGATAATTCAATGCAGGTATAGCTTAACCGGGATACACTAAAATGTATAGTAGCTGTAAAAAAGCCATGTTAAAATAATGGGTTTTTAGCAGTTTTTTAAAATGCTCCACTGTATTAGCCTAGCAAATTTCAGTCGGTAAACTATTCCAGAAGTTTGGTGCATAACAGCAGATGGCTGCCTCACCACTTGTCTTAAGGTTTAGCTCTTGGTATTATAAGCAGGAACTCATTTGAAGATTATGATTTAGAGTACAAGGTGACAGACATTCCAAAATATAGGATAGAGTGAGATTATTTAAGGCTTTGTAAACCATTAGTAATATTTTAAAGTCAATTCTAAATGGCATGGGTAACCAATGCAACAACATCAAAACTGGAGAAATGTGCTCAGATTTTCTTTTCCTAGTTAAGATTCTAGCAGCTGCATTCTGCACTCGTTGCAATCAATTGATGTCTTTTTTGGGTAGTCCTGAGAGGAGTGCATTACAGTAATCTAGTTGACTTAAAACAAAAGTGTGAATTAATTCTTCAGCATTTTGCAGAATTATAAGGGATCTATTTTTTGCTATATTCCTTAATGTCACCCCATGTTTATGCTTATGTTATGATGTAGACAAGTAGACAAGTAGACAACCTTAAAATAAAATGTTACTGAAATTTGTCACATTATATTGTGGACTGTGCCCGGCAGTTTATCCCGGCCAAGACCCCCAAGCCACCAGATGGAGCCCACCCTGCAATGTGGAGATGGCCCGAATTCTAGCAGGGCATCATGGACTTTGGAGTTGTAATACACAGCCCTGCTGGATAACATTGGGGCCGCCAGGGGATGCTGCAGGGAGAAACAGAGACATTTGGTGTTCCTACAGCCCGGAAGTACTTGCAGGTCACGAGAACAGAAGGAATAATGTGCTTCCGGGTTGAAGAAGAAAGAAGAGTTTTGATTTGACCCGGAAGTGCTAGGAAGTCACATGGACTGCAGGTTAAGGAGCACTTCTGGGTCGTGTACTATAAAAGGACTGTGGGAGCTCCCAGACGGCGAGCTGAGCTGGGTGGAAGGGTGGCAACGTGTCTGGGAGTTGGAGGATTGGTTTATTGTATTTGTAATTGTGATTTGTATGAGTATAGTGGAGGAGAGGGTGCTTTGTGCACTGTGGCGATTTAATAAAGTCAACTATTGGACTTTTACCTGGTGTCTGGAGTCGTAGACAGGGGTTCAAGGGAGCGATGGTGCCCCCTATCTGTCACAATATTTACATTATCTATGCATGGTTAAATAAACTGTAAAAGAAGCCAGCACTTCCAATATATCAGTGCACACTAATTCAATCAATATAAAATAAGTAATGAATCGAAATGGGACAATGTGAATCGAAATCAAATCGGGAGATCAGTGCTGATACTCAGCCCTATAATCAACACTCTGGGTTATGTGCTTTCTGTGGCATGTGTGTGGATGCACAATAAAAAATACTAAGGAATAAGAAAAAGACTGATTAAGTGATATGGCTGAACCACAATGAAACAGAATGAAGATCTACAAACTAATTATTGATTTTTTTAAGGCATATGCCTAATCACACTTGTTGAGAATATGGTAGAAAGAAAAAGATGGCATTTTTAAGTGAGTATAAATAATTAGTAACTTTTATTCTTATTAGTAAACATTTATTCAAGCCTGTAATATGTTGAGAAGTCCTCAGTTAATATTTATATCAATTTTAAATCATCTTAATATTATTAACAAACAAGGCTGCAGGTACTGCCTACTGTAATGTGCAGCCCTGTGGTAATCTCTGTGTATTCACAATAATCTCGATATGACAGATGTGTAGTTATTTAAGTCAAGGTCTATGGAAAACGAGACACTTTTTCAGATTTGTCTATGATCTTATTTCTCACACACAACAAAACATTGTGAGTGACTTTAGAATGACGTTTTTTGTGATTAGTGTTTGTTTTCTGAAGAACAGATGTTACTAACAGAGCATAACATCAATAACAGCTCTAATAGAGTATTTTTCAAGATAAAAAGGATAAGCAGCTGCATCCAGGTGTGAGCTGTAGGAGAGAAACAGCAATTCACACCTTTTGTGTTAAAAAAATAAGACAAATGCCATCAATCTTTTTATCCTGATGGAATTGCAGAGTTAAAGCAACAAAGGCATTTGCAATGTAGCTATTTAGGAAGAATCAAGAAAAGACAGGAGCATGAAATGGAAGCTATTCATGAGCTACTACTGCTCATGAAATAATTAAAAAAATGTAAAAACTCAAAACCTATTGGCAGGGTAAGTGGTTCTTCTGATGTTAAAATTATGTACTGACACAGAGTGCTTTGCAAAGCAAAAATGTAAATATGGTGTCAGGGATGCCAGGGGCAACGACCCGGCTGGGACTCCGTGAGGGACCGGAAGAGGGTCAAACCCCACCCTATATCACGTTGGGGCCGCCTTCCTGGTTGCTCTGGGGGCCACGGTTACAGGGCATGGAAGCTCTACCCTGTAGGGGCCCATGGTCACCACCAGGAGGCGCCCCAATGCCTTGGGGACCTGTTACCCCAGCACTTCCGCCACACCAGGAAGTGCTGGGGGGAAGATTTAGGACGACACCCAGAGAGCTGCTCGCAGGACAGCCGGCACTTCTGCCACGCTGGGGCGTGGCCAAGGGAGGAATACCGGGAACACCTGGGGCTCATCCAGGGACTGCATAAAAGGGGCCGTGTCCATTCATTCAGAGCTGGAGTCGGGAGGAGGCAGGACGAAGCACAGAGGAGGTGTGGAGGCGGCCCGAAGAGAGGCATTTAGGGATTGTGCACTGAATTGGGTCTGTGTGACCATTGTAAATAGTGTAAATAAACGTGTGGTGGTTGAGAAACAACATGTCCGCCTGTCTGTGTCCGGGCCAAGTCCACAATGGTAACACATAAAAATCAATACAACAAAATCAACAGAGAATACAAAAAATGCAATACTGAGTGATAACAGGAAGAACAAATATTAAAAACTGCTTTGCAAATCAAACTATTGAAAAAGGTATGTACATGGCAGAGCTGCTGCTGTATATGATAAGGTGATGTCTGTAAGTCATGCTGTCAAAGTTAACAGTCCAAGATAGTTTATTTAATAGTGTGACTGAAAACATCATAATCTCTTTGTATGTCAAGACTTATTAAAAGTTGTAAAAAACTGTGAAAAAATGGTGGTTCTTCAGACTTTGAATGTAAGTCAGAAGAAACCTCATGACCAGGGCCCCTTATGTATACTGTAAACGGTGCGTACGCACAGAAATGTTGCATAAGAACTTTTCCATGTTCAAATCGCGATGTATAAAGCCTACACTTGGCGTAAAGCCACGCACTTTTCCACGGTACCTCATACCTTGTCCTACGCAAGTTCTCCACACGGTTTTGCAGACTGGCGGCACCAAGCGTCAAAGCAGTGCTACCGTTCCTGTGTGGTTACACCTTATTTTCCTGACGCGGCTTTATAAATATACTGAAACTAACCGCATATTGTTTATTAGTGTAATGCATCTGATTGTAATTAACTTGTAACAATATAATGGTCCAGGGAATAGCCATAGTATACCAAATACCATAACTGCTTTAGCGTTGTTACTCTCACTGCACCTTCTTCTTCTTCTTCTTCTTTCAGCTGCTCCCGTTAGGAGTTGCCACAGCGAATCATCTTTTTCCATATTACTCTCACTGCACCACTTGGAGTATTTATATCACTGTATCTGAGTGGGGAATCACAGCAGCAGCTGATCAGAAAGAGAATTATCGGTATACAGCTTCAAGCAGACGCTGTCTCAGCCACGGCAAAACATTTCAAAGCCTTTCCTGTACGGCCCTCACTGTACAGAAACAGTTTCATCCCAAGAACTTTAAACGCACTCAATCAATTGCTCCTTGTAGAACTGTTTGTACTTATAAGTACAATCACCCCACTGTAAACTTGCACTACAGTTATAATATTGCACAACCTGAGCCACTTTATAAAGTGCGTATTTATATATGATGACAATATCATTTTTAAGATGAAATGCAGCAAAATATGTTTATTATATTATACAGATAAAACTTTAACTTCATTTAAATAATCTATATTCTTCACTGGGACTGTCGTGAAGGATAGAATAATTAAACACATACTACAAAGATATTTCAGTGTTCCTTAAACGTTTTGAAGAATCGGTGCTCTAAGCTTACAGATGGCTTAACGTCTATTACAGAGCTGATTGTGTGGTGATCAGTTACTTGGAGAAAGAAAAGCAAGGACTGCAGGGGTGGCTACGTCAATATATATTGAATATAAAACAGAAAGAGAAAATAACAACACAGATAAAAACGCAGTGACAAATTTCGGCAAAAGTTAAATTCTTGTGTCATGAGCACGAGGTGGCTATGCAGTGTCCGCAACGGACGTGGCCATCCACCGTGCATAAGATACCATATTGACATTGGCGGGTGAAGGGGCCACCGATTCTTTCTGTGCCCAGGGACACCACAAGCCTAGAGCCGCCCCTGAGTACTGCTGCAATAAATTATTTAATCGAAGGTCGCACACAATCACTGCGCATGAAACCCATGTTTAATAACGTGCTTTAATTCCTATCACCATGAAAATGATATCACGTATACATCTCAGTATTTTAGTTATTCAGAGAGCTGTAATATCATGAATGTAATGGATTCTGTGTCCAGTTGGAGGAAGAAAGCCGGTTTAAGAAGCAAGTAGTGATTCACACACATAGAGCACATATAAGATCACATACAAAACAAAGCATTTAACGTGCTACTTTAATTACAATGTGATTTGAGAAACTGGTTAATTAAATGATTTTAAGATGAAGTTAATGATGTTCTGCTTTAATGACAAAATAAACTGTGTGATTAAAGTGGAAATTTCGAGATTGAAGTTGACATTTTATGCTTTTTTCCCACTGTGTGCCTTTTTTTTTCTGTGTACCCTAATAAGCTTTTATATGACACTCAGACAGTGGGCTACAACTCGCCTTTTCACGGCGACTTTGATATGTGACTTCTTTTTTATTTCCAGCACTGTGCGATTTTGTGAACGTGAGCTTTCAAGTTTCTTCAACACGCTATGTCACTCGATCAACTTCCTTTTGTTGATTATGCCACGGTTTAATTGAACAAATAGTATGTTTTTCCTTTGGCTCCACTTGGTATTTGCTGAAATTCTTATATTTGCCCCTGTGTTTTTCACATTGAGTTTTCACAGAAGGCTGAGCTTAAGGACGATTTATATTGATTTGCATATTCAAAGAGGCGTATTTCTGGGAGGAGTTGGGGCATTACATTAAGCGCATGCACGAGCATTACTTTTTACGCTGATCGCGATTTATGTAGTGGAAGAACGTCAAAGTTGGAATACGCACAGATTCCTGCATCTGGATTTTTCTATGTGTAAGCACATTTCGGCTTTTGTGCTTATGTCATGTTATAGTGTGAATTCATGAGGCCCCTGATCTGAGAAGACAGTTTCAGGAAGTAGGTGCCACATTGTGAACTTCAATCAATTTGAGTTTGTTCATCTGAAAGTGCCCTTTTCTACACAGAATGCAATTAATTAGATCTTTTGGATAATCCATGACCATGGGTGATGTTAACCTCTAGATTGAAGTATAACGTTTCATGGAAAAGAGAAGCTGTATGTATATTATTGAGTTATATGAAGAGTTGAAAGCCAAAGATACAGTATTTAAAAAAGTAAATATAAAGTGTGGTCAGTATTGTGAAAATACAATAAATGCAAGGCAGCAAAGTGGATGAGTTTATTTTCTTCTTTTGAACTGTCTGTTTTATACCTCCAGTCATTGAGATGACTGTGTAAACAAACAGAAATAAATTTATTGTAATGGACATTTATCTGATGCTTGACTTGTGTTTCCTAAGGTGTGACATATTTGCCAAAGGGCAAACAGTCAAAACCCATTAAAGAGCCTTAAAATAAGTTGGTTAAAAGACACCTGTCATTCCAAATTAAGTATACAGAATTCTACTGCCCTCTGCATTTGGCATTAATCATAGAAATATTTAGAAATGTTTGTAAATGCGTGAAGTGAGAGAATGAAACTCATTTAGAAATGTCTAAACAGATCCACTAGGCTAAATTGGTTCCACTGGTAGCAAGTTAGTGCACTGGTTAGGAATACTACAACACACCTCTAGCAGTCTGCTTTCAAATACCAGAATGTTTTCCATTTTTTTGCTGTGTCTGTATTGACTTTTCTTTGGGGTCTCTGATATTCTTAATGTTTCCTAAAAACATGAATGTGAGGCTAATTGGTAAATTGAATTTAGCTCAGTGAAACTTACCCTGAGTATGTTTTTCACTAAACTAATATCTCTTCTAGATTTGGCTCCTTATTTAAACCTGATGTTACAATAATTGACTCTGGCTTTTCCTTGACTTAAAGAATAGATGATGCATTTCTGATTTTGGGTAGTTTGCTAATACTTTCTTTTTGGTCATGTTATCAGACTAGAGCCAGAAGATCAACAGCTTGTTTTTTGGTATACTTGTTCATGGAGCTAAGAGATACAATACAATACAATACAATTTATTTTTGTATAGCCCAAAATCACACCAGGAGTGCCGCAATGGGCTTTAACAGGCCCTGCCTCTTGACAGCCCCTCAGCCTTGACTCTCTAAGAAGACAAGGAACAACTTCCAAAAAAACCTCGGGACAGGCAGCTCAAAGAGAGACCCCTTTTCAGGTAGGTTGGGTGTGCAGTGGGTGTCAAAAAGAAGGGGGTCAATACAATACAATACACATAACAGAACAAATCATCAATACAGTATAAAAATAAAAATTTTAGAAGTACGTAGCAGAATTTAACAATGGGTGACATCAAATAATATGATTTGGATTTGTTTATAGTCCTGGAGACCTCATCCATCAAGCCGCCTCCCCCATTTGGCCATTCCACAGCTGAAACAGTGCTGGGCCAGCCAATCCGATGAAACGACCTCTCTTTCCCATGATTCCAGCGATCCTCCATCAGGGATGACTTTACCATAAGCAGGCACAACAACTTGAGTGCCACATTTTAGTACCGAGAAGAGAAACAGAATAGGTGAGGGTTAGTATCAAATTATAACTATCATGTTACTTATGTTTTAGTGCTAATGACTGACAACAGAGATGCAGTATGTACAGTAAAACAGCAGCTCTAGTCAGGATATGCTAAACTGAAGTAGTGAGTCTTCAGCTGGGATTTAAAAGCTGAGACCGAAGGGGCATCTCTTATAGTAGCAGGCACACCATTCCATAGTTTATTATTTTATTAATCCTTGGAATCATAAGCAGACCAGCATCTTGAGATCTTAATGTGCTCTCTGGTTTGTAAGTCATGATAAGTTCAGACAAGTAAGACCGGATCTTGGCCATTTAATGCTTTATATGTTAAAAGGAGGATTTTGAAATCTGCCTTAAACTTAACCGGGAGCCAGTGTAAGGATTTAAGAACTGGAGTTATGTGTTCATATTTTCTTGTTCTTGTAATAATTCTTGCAGCAGCATTTTGGATTAACTGGAGGCTGTATAAAGAACAGTTTGAACATCCAGTGAACACCGCATTGCAGTAGTCAATCCTACTAGAAATAAATGCATGAATTAATTTCTCAGAATCCTGTTTATTTAAAAACGATCCTTAATTTCCCAACATTTTTAAGATGGAAGAAACATGATTTGGACAACTTTGTAATATGTGCTTTAAATGACATGCTAGAGTCAAAGAGAACTCCTAGATTCGGGCTGATTCAGTAAAATTAATGGTGATTCCAACTGAGTTAAATGATGACAAAATATTGTTGTGATCAATGACATTTCCTCCAACAATTAACATCTCTGTTTTATCTGTATTTAAAGACAAGTAGTTCTCATTCATCCATTCCTTTAATTCACTAACACAACTAATTAAAGACAACACTGGAGAAACTTCACTTGATCTAAATGAAAGGTATAACTGGGTGTCATCTGCATACGAGTGAAAATTAACATTATGTTTCCTAATGAGAGATCCCAGTGGAAGCATGTAAAGTGAAAACAGTAAAGGTCCCAGTACTGAGCCCTGTGGGACACCATATTGAACTTCTGTGTATAATGATGGAGTACTGTCAGCACATTTCTGTACATATTGGAATCGATTTGATAAATAAGAACTAAACCAAGCGAGCACGGAGCCTGTAAGCCCAACATCATTTTCTAGCCTGTGCAGTAAAATAGAATGGTCAATGGTGTCAAATGCTGCACTTAAGTCCAACAACATAATTACAGTGGAGTTTCCTTCATCAGAGGATATCAGAATGTCATTTACAACCTGCGTTTCTGTACTATGACCAGTGCGAAACCAGACTGGAATTTCTCAAATAAATTGTAATGCGTAAGGTGTGACTGAAGCTGATTGGCACTACTTTTCTAGTATTTTAGAGAAAGTAAATTTGAAATAGGCCTATAATTATTTAGTATGTGTGGGTCTAGGTCTGACTTTTTAAGTAATGGTTTAATGACTGACACTTTTAGTGCATCAGGTACTGTGCCATGCAATAATGAACTATTGATAATGTTTAGAATAGGTGCTGCAAGAACATCCATTGCACTTTTTACTAGTTTTGTTGGCACTGGATCTAGGGAACAAGTAGTGGGCTTCATTTTAGAAATTAAAGTTAAGACTTCCTGCTCAGTTACAAGATTAAAATTACTAAAGTGCTGAATGCAATGTGCGGCAGGGTCTGCTAAGCTAGTATTTGGTTTGTACTGTGATGCTGAGATCTGGGATCTTATATTTTTAATTTTCTCATTGAAGAAGTTCATAAAGTCTGTACTGCTAATATCTGTTGGTATTTTGCACTGTTGATCTGAATTCCCATTTGTTAATTTAGCCACTGTTCTAAACAGTACCCTAGGATTTTTATTATTGTTATTATCGTAGAATAGTATTCTGAATGAGCTTTAAAGAGGGCTTTTTTATATTTATTAACACTCTCTGTCCATGCAATTTGAAAGACATGTAGTTTTGTTGTTCTCCATCTGCGCTCCAGTTTTCGACACTCTAATTTAAGAGCTGAAGTGTTTTCATTAAACCAGGAAGAGTTTCTATGTGCTTTGATCACTTTTGTTTTAAGGGGAGCCACTGTGTCCAGAGCATCTCTCAAGGTCACATTATAATGTGATGTTAGCTGATCTAAATTGTTTTCCACGTTTACATTTGATGTTAACTGATCTAAATGGTTTTCCACAATTACACTCGACTTACTCAAGGTATCTATAAATTTTGAAGCAAAATTACAATCTAGATGTCACACTGTCTTTGTTTAAATCTGTAAGTGCGTTGGCAAGTGCAGAACTAAATCAAATGTAATTAAGTAGTGATCGGAAATAATATTTAAATTTTGAATTTCAACTTTATAAGTTATAATTAAATCTAATGTTTGGTTATGATTATGAATTGGACCTTTGACAATCTGACAAAATCCTACTGAATTTAACAAATAAGTAAAACATTTGCTAAAAGTGTCAGTTTCCACATCAATGTGTACATTAAAATCCCCATCAGTACTACGTGATCATAATTTATAGCCAAATCAGACAGAAGGTTGCTAAATTCAGTCATGAACAATGAATATGGCCCTGGTGGTCTGTAGACTAGCACTATAATTGTGTTGGAATCTGTTTTAATATTTAAAATGAATGCCTCAAAGGATGTAAAGTTGCCTAGATTTTTAGATATGATTTGCATTTTGTTACAATGAATTATTCCAAGGCCTCCTCCTTGACCAGAATCTCTAGACTTATGAAGGAACGAGTATCCATCTGGTGATGCCTCAGCTAGGGGAACAGTGTCGCATTTACTGAGCCAGGTTTCAGTGAGAAGACACAGATCAGATTTTGTACTTAATATAATATCATTTACCAAAACAGCTTTATTGCCAAGAGAATGACTGTTCAATAACCAGCATTTAAAACTGCATGATTCTTTCTGAACTGGTGATATATTTTTTGTTTTAATTAGAAGTAAATTTCTATTACAGATGCCCCTGGTGGAGGGTCTGGTTTTATCCATTGGTCTAATTATACACCTTATTTTTTGGTTATTAATTAATTTAAGGTTTGTATCAAGTCTAAATTTGCTGGATGCCCCACAACAGGGATACAAATTGTACATAGGTCAGACCTCACAACGTAGGAACTATCAGACATATTAGAATAAGTAGCTGTATTCCTTCCAGTATATTTCTGAATTTCTTCTCCATTTGTGAGCATTTTTGTATTTTATTTAACAAAGTCAAAAAGAGACACATATATATGAAATAAATATACATGGTGCAAAGACATGACAGTAGTCTAAGACAGCAATGTCATGTATGAATGATAATATATCAATGCCCAAAATACTTGAACCAATCCTGTAAAGGGAACAAATATACAGCAAGCAGCAGAACGGATGGAGCTTTGTAAGGAGTGCAAGGGATGACTTCACACAATTAATTTTATAACTCTGCATAATTTCAAGGGATTTGAAAAGGGTCTAAAATTTGTGAGAGATCTTTACAAGCTTTCCCTGCTTATAGAAGAATGTCAACGGCATAAAGTGAAATTCTATGATCAGTATTAAGTAATGAAATAGAATTAAGTGACTTAGATGTATGAATGGACTCAGGCAATGAATGTAAGGATAAATTAAAGTGAAGAGGGCAGATAGGACAAACGACAATATATTGGCATTTGTGAGCAGCACAGCCAATGGTGTGGAGTATCATTTTTTAACTATGGCCACTAAATCTTCACTAAATGCCATCTTGTCCAGGACCTGACAAAGAAATGCCCAGTTTAAATAATTGAATGCTTTCAGCATCCAAGGAAGGTAAAGCTGCAGAAAAAAAGGAGGAAGATGCATCAATTGAAGGAGTCTTCAAAGACTGTCTGAAGGAAAGTGGGAATGGATAAAACCTGTTTGAATGGGATGAATCAGTTTATGGATAACAGATTAAGGTCTTTAGCGAAGAGTTTGACAATCTTATTAATGTAGATCTGACATTGAGTATGGTCTTTGCCTTTTTTTAATAGAAGGGTGATAACTAAAGTATTGACTCCTGGATTTAAATACTGTTAGGGAATGGCTACATTCAGCATTTGGAAAACAGATTAAGAAAGGCATTCATAAAAAGCCTAAATTGAACCCAGGTGTAATGCAATCAATGCCTGGGACTTTGCCTTTGTTCATAGTGCCTAGCGTTTACTTCAACTCTTCTAGAGTAACAGGAAAACCCATGTGCAATGTTTCCTAATCTGAAATACAGGGCAAATTCAATGAATCTAAAAAGGAAACTGAGGAGGATGGAATAGGCTCAAATACTAAATTGAAGTAGTAATTGAAAAACTATTTGCTTTGGATCTTAACTAACTGTACCAAATTCGGTCCTGATAGAAGAGATAGAAGAAAACAGGCATTATTATGAAGGCATGGGGGCCGAAATTTTGCTGGGCTTGGGCCCAGAGACATAATAATGTCTTGCCCAAAGGATCAGAAATCACGCCCATTGTAAGAGGAGTGCATTTATCTAAGCCCAAACAGTTAATATTTGGAGACCTCTCCAAATCAGAAAATAAGGAATCAAGTGTGGCTGAGTTTTGTTTTAGCAATGGTTAAGATATGATGAAAAAGAAACAAACATCTCAGTTACAGCCCTTGGTATGGATCCCTGGATGCTAAACTAAGCCAACATTTATCTCCAAAAACTCCTTCAAATGAGCTGCTGACTAATTAGTTTAGTTAGTATTTAAGAGTGAAGTATTAAATCTCCATCGACTGACACAAGGCTGCATATTAGAATGATGAAATTTAAGATCAACACTCTTATGATCAGAGACTAGGGAGGAGAAATGACAGAAATTCTAGACCAAAGTTCATGAAATAAATAGACAATCAATTCTTTAGCAGACAGATTTAAAAAACTAAAGCTATCTACCAGACTGAGATTTTCACAGAATTTACCATTGGACGGGATGAGTGAGGCAGATTCGCCTGGGCTAGAGGAGGGGACTTGGCGGTAATCAAATGTCATCAATGTCTACACACAAGACAGTGCCATGACAACTGAGCAACTGAGTGCACAGACTAGATAGGAAAGAGACTTAAAATGGAGTGGGTGTATAAATATTCATAAGCATAATTTTCTGCCATCCAAACTCTGTGCATTAATAACAGGAGCATCCCTTTTCTTCAATATCTGATGCAATAAACTTGACCTGTAAATGTTATAATAAGTGTAAATACTCCAAAGGGCAATGCTGCAAAGACCTAAAGCAGAAGAGGGCATGGCACTACCCAACTTTCAGTTTTATTGCTGGGCAGCAAATATACAAGGAGTAAAGATCTGGGCATCAACACAAACTGATGAATATCCACAAGCCTGGTTTGCAATAGAAATAAAATCTTGCAGTACTTCTTTATATTCCCTGCTCTGGGTCCTATTTATTACAATCTACCATCATTACACTAATAATCCAATTACCCTTCATTCTCTCGAATATGGAACCAATGTAGGAAGCACTTTTGAGACAGAAAAGCTTTTATCTGTTACACGTCTACATAACGAAAACTTTTTCAATGTCTGGAAAAAGCCTGGAATTAAAACACTTAGAGACTTTTACATATATACAGTAATGAATTTGCATCCTACGAACAATTACGCTTCAAATATAACATCTAATTAGAACAATTCCTCCACTACTTTCAAGCTAGAAACTTTGTTAAACAGAATCTGTCCAATTTTACTCACCTTCCACCTGGTTTTATTCCAGAACTATTGATCAGTCTTGAAAACTCATATACCATCTCTACAATTTATAAAAATAATTTAAGGTTTCTTCCTTTCAAAGACCCTAGAGTACATTGGGGTCAGGATTTGTCACTTAATGTTTCAAAAAAGGAGTGGGAGGCAGCCATGCACAGATGTTCCATATGTGCAAAACATTCAGTCATTCAACCTAAAATCTTTTATCGAGTGCATTTATCTTGTTTAAAATTGTCCACAATGTTTCCAGGGCATTGCAGTCTAGCTCCAGCCTCCCTGGGGGTGCACCAAATTAACAACATTTTGGACAATTTATCTATTATACTATTATATAATATATTAGTCAATTATGATAATAGGTTCATAAAGACAGAGTGATTTAATTAGAAGATATAAAGCAAAGGTGAAAAATCATAACATGGCAAAGCAACCTGTATTATTAAATTCATCAGTGGCCTGAAGAAGAAGATTTGAAAAGATGATGAGAGTTGCCTAAGCTGAGCTTGTGAGACACTGAGTGTATGAGGCATGATTGTAGACCAATTTCCTTCACTTTCGTAATCAATAGAAGAATATCCTTGCCTTTTCTGGGACATCACCATGGAGAAATAGGGGAAAAACTTAATTAATAATGGCTACTTTGTGGACAATCTCCGGGACCTTAAGGCTCTCAGACAGCATATATTGTCCAACTGTATTTTAAAAGGTTTGACATTGGAAGAAGAGACCATTTAGAGTAGATCCTATGAACCCTTCTCAGTCTGTATTGAAGTGCCACTTTATGGTGGGAACCATTTTGGCCATGCTGAGGAGAGAAAAGTAAGTGCTTCGTCCATCTCCAAGTTTTCCGGGAGGCCCACAGTTCATAGGTTTTGATTGTAACCACAATCATCTTGATCTATCAGCTTTTTTAAGAACTGCAGTCTCACTAAGAAAGGATCCTGTTTCCTTGCATGCTGTAAAACACTGGAGTGTGGAGATTGCATTTCATTTTTAACATAGCTCTACTCAGACTTGACACTGGCGAAGTCTCAGTTCAGTAAATTGTGCTTGTGCAAGTTTGTTTGCTCCACAGCTGTATTCTGTGTAGAGCTTGTAGATTGTACCCATTTGTGTGAGAGTTACTCTTTGGGTACTCGGTTTTTCTCCTACGTCTTATGGACATCTGTATAAAGTTAATTAGCAGTTCTATATTGACAGTGTGCAGGAGTCTGAGAGTGTGGACTGTTGTGCTGACTATTGTTGATTTCATTTAAGGTTAGAAAGGATTTACCAGTGTTTTTCTTTTTATCTTGGTTGAATATTTAATAAGATACCTAGGGTCTGTCAGTGAAGCAATAAAAATACATGTCTAGTTATTGTTTATTTATTTATTGGCAGTTGGCCCGATCATAACGCTTATCAAGTCTTTCTTGATTTATCTTAATTTATCATTAATGTATTCAATCTTACTTCAAAACTGGTATTCAGAATGTTGCATTGGCTTTCTCATTCAGGGAATACATCTTGTTAAAGTCATGAATAAATGAATGAAGATATATCTAGTGCAATATCTATATGAAAACAATATAGTTTTAGATTTGCTGTGTGTCTTTCATTCTTAACATACTGTAGGTGTATGGCTGCATCATGAAGATGAACTGTTGGTTGTTGCTATTTTTATACACAACAAAGGGATGTAATTTATTTGATTATTATAGTCTTCTAAGAATTAAAAACATCATTGTGAATTGTGCCTGTTTTTTTTAGAAAGTTTTACTAGCATCCTCAGCACTTTTGAAATAATGATATTCTTTCTGAGCACTTACAAATTCATTGAGGGTGTCATGAGGGTTTGATTTTAGGTTTGACCTTGCTTCTTATTTACATTAATGACATGGCTCTAGCTTTTGGTGATTCAAAGGTATGTCTGTACGTTCTCTCTTGCAAATAATTTGCTAACTAAAGTATTATTCATTCTGCAGTCAAGTTGTGCAGGCCTTCTCTGTTTATTCCTTTACACACAAAAAAAATGCTGGCAATAAGAAATATATTACTAGCACGTAAGTATTATAAGGTATGTGATTATAAAGAAATAAAATTCATCTTGTGCTACGAATTTTTACCTGTAGCTAGATTTCACCTTTATTTTCAGATGCATATTGCAGCTCTACAAGTTAAAATGAAATCAATGCATAGTCTATTTTAAAGCAGAACTTAATTTTCACATTTTAACAAATACAGTATTGTTCATTCGGGGCAAGCTGGTACAATACATACTGCTGCTGGCTCTTGGATCTCCCTGTGCCTACAGAAGTTTTCTTGCAGGTGCTTTGGTTTTCCACCTTGTTTGACAGACACGTAGGTTAGATTGATAGGAGATTCCAAATTGGCCATGTGGGAGTGTGGACTTTGTGATCTAATTGGCATCCTGTCCAGTGTTGTTTCTTGCCTTACATCCAGTACTACTGAAACAGATTCTGCCCCACAGTGGCCCTGGGTTGAAATAAAAGGGTTTAAGAGTTTTATGATATTTTACATAACACAAGGGAGAGACTATCTCTGGATAAAGTGCCAGTTCATCACATGGTAGATTCACATATCCACATTTGTACTGGGCCATTTTAGAATTGCTAATCGGCCTAAGACATTCATATTGGGATGTCAGAGGAAAATTGGACCTCCTAGAGGAAAACCCACTCAAATATATTTCACATTTGCTATATCTTCATTAAAAACCTACCTTCCTGGAACCAATACTATACAGTACAGCTTGAAGACATGCCAATAGACGAAAGGGAGTGGGTTGGTAGTCATTTAGTTGTTGATGATCTGTTAATGATTTATAAATGTTATTCTACTAAAGTGCACACCTGAGTTACAAACTCCTTGTGGGAAAATGGTGTCTTCATGGAAATGAAGAATGAACCATCTATGAGATGAAAGAAGCAAAATAGAACAAGACAAAAGTAGAAGCAGGCAGAGGTCAGAATACTGAGAAAGAAAGACAGCTGATTGTCAGCACCCAAAATGCAAAATAAAAGTCAATGTGAAAAATAACATGGCAAAAATGTGGTTATACAGTAATCCCTCGCTATATCGCGCTTCGACTTTCGCGGCTTCACTCTATCGAGGATTTTAAATGTAAGCACATCTAAATATATATCACAGATTTTTAAGCTGGTTCGCTTTCTGCGGACAATGGGTCTTTTAATTTAGGTTACATGATTCCTCAGTTTGATTGCCCAGTTGATTTCATACAAGGGACGCTATTGGCGGATGGCTTAGAAGCTACCCAATCAGAGCATGTATTACATATTAACTAAAACTCCTCAATGCTATAAGATATGCTTACCGCGTGGCACTTGTTTTGTTTGCTTCTCTCTGTCTCTCTCACTCTCTCTGCCTGACGGAGGGGGTGTGAGCAGAGGGGGCTGTTTACACAGTGGCTGTTTGCCTAGAAGATAGGACGCTCCTCTACAAAATGCCGCTTTATCACGGTGCTTCTGTATACTTAAAAGCACGTATTGATTTTTTGATTGTTTGCTTTTCTTAGCGCGCTCTCTCTGACATTATCTGCTCTTCACGGTGCTCCTTTGAAGATAAGATATGTTTGCATTCTTTTAATTGTGAGAAAGAACTGCCATCTCTGTCTTGTAATGAAGCACAGTTTAAACGTTTGACTAAAGGGTGTTATTTCATGTCTAGAGGGCTCTAATAATGTTAACAGTGTGGGAGAGTTTATAAGGGCTTAAAATATATAAAAATAACCATACAAACATATGGTTTCTACTTCGTGGATTTTCACCTATCGCGGGGGGGGGTCTGGAACGCAACCCCCACGATCGAGAAGGGATTACTGTACTAACTTGTTAAATTACTCCTAACTAACACTAATCTTTAACATTTAAATAATTGTGAATCCAAAAGTCTGGATCCAGAACATTGTGTGCCACCATCTCACAAAGTTACACATCACATGACTTCCCAGTAACATGACTGGCAATGATTGCAGTTGCTGTTAAAAAAACCTGGTAGCTTCCATGAAAAGCAAGCATTAAAATGAAGTGTGCCACACAAAATTATAGCATAATAACATCTCTGTTAAAATGATATAAGGTGTAGTCTAAATAACAAGAAAAATAAATCTAAAGATCTAAAAACTGAATTTTAATGGGTCAAAACCTATATTTATTAAAACCTGTATCTTATAATTACATTAGCATTGCTTGCACATTTGACAACTCCACAGATGTATCACAAAGTCCCAATCTAGTCTTATTATGTAACGCATGCCAAACAAACAATGATGATGAAAAAAATGAAGCAGACAGTAATGATTTCTGGCATGTGTTTTGTTTTAGTCCTGTTCTTGTACCTTTTTTGTTTAATTCTATTTTATTTTTAATTTCTGTTACTTTATTTTGCTTACTTTTTTTCTGCCATTTTATTTGTTACAGGCTGACAGCATTTCATGGTTCCTTCAGGTTTAGTGGTAGTTTTGTGCATAACTATAATGTCATACCAGGAAGTTATGCATTGTGCAATCATCCTCCTGAAATTATTAAATATGGCAACTCATTTTTGCTGGCGTCCAATATTTTTGATTCAATACAAATCTCTTGTGGTGTTAATTAGTTTTCAAAGAGGGCTTCAGGGAAACAGATTTATTGCTATGACTTTTGACTTTCTGGCTTCAGACCACAGCCTGTTTGATCTTGTCAAAGTAATTTTACTGCCTATATGGCAGTACACAGACCACCTCATAGGCCACAATAAACTAACCTTAAACCCTATAACTCTATTGTGCTATAATTTGTAAAAACACAGTTATATTCTTAGCCAGCAATGATGGGATGTATTTTTCACTTAAAGTAATCCAAAGCAGGGACGATATTTCACTAAAGTGAGCTATGTTGCCAGTGTGAGTTTACATATACATCTGATTGCTCTAATACCGTGTCTAATTTAAAGTAAGGGTGATATGAGTGATGATTACATTTGGTGCATTAGTGTGCATCTAACAAGGATTTATGTGCAACTACAAACACAGTGTAATGGTTGCATTAGATACTCAAATAACAAATTAGTCTGAACAACAAGTCAGGACAGTTAAAATGGAGTTGTCCCAGGAAAGGTGTGTATGCAAGTTCAAGTAAGTAACGGAGTCTATTTATAAGTAAATCTTTTATTTATCATGTAAATGTTTTAATTCATTATTTTTCCCTTTCTTTTTAATTTTTCCATGGTCACAATATGGCCTGTATCCTCATAGATGGTTACTACTTTTAAACCTACCACTCTTTTTACCACTATTGCCAAGTTTTCCTTGTACCATGTTACATTTTGTCCTGTATTATAAAGATATACTGATCGTCTGTTAAGTTCAATTTAACTTTATGTGTATACAGTATATCAACATAAACAAAATTGTAATCTGTTTCTTTGTCTTTTTGCCTATTTGTTTGTTCACCAATCACACAAAAATGGCTGAACCAATTTTCACAAAATTTTTGCATTACAGTTGGTCCAGCTGGTGTATCAGGAAGAAGAGTCATAATAGAGGGAGTCAGACCAAAAACTAGCATTGACACAGGATCTTCAGTTCCCATTAGGCAGTAAGAGAACGCTGTGGCTGATTGGAGGACACCATTATCAGCTTGCCAAAGCAGGATCTCAGCCAAAACTGCAGGTACTGTGCTTTCTTCTGAAATAATCTGGATAATGGTTTTATTGTCTCGCTGGATTACACCTTTTCTCTAAGAGAGTACATCATTTTGTCTCATTGTGGGTTGTTGAGCTATGTTGAATTTCCAAAAGACAGTTTTCCCTGTTTATTTTCATCTAGATGCATTGCTTTTGAGTAATACAGGTCCCAAAGGGGTTTACTGTGTTACTGTTAAAGAACAATATTCCTTTCCTAGAACCCACCCCAAAAAACTATTAAACTCCAAAAAAAAACATTTTAGTGGAATCTGTGGTTATGAAATTACATGCAAAACTTATCAATTCTCAAACCTTTATGTGAAAAGAAACTCCGTTTTGATCATTACTTCCTATTATTTTGTCATGTTCAGTTATACATACCCAATGGAGTGACATTGAGGCTACCAGACAAGGATAGTGGCAGGCTGTTCTGCATTGGTTAAACAGGAATTTAGGAATTTAATCACACTGTGTAAATGTGACAGCAACTCTGAAATTAACTGATGACACTACATTTTTTTAAGAAAGTAAAAACCAACTCTGTCATACACTTGCATATTGGTACTAAGTGAAATAAAGCTACGCCAATTTTTTTAGTGAATGTAGAGATTGCATGGCTGCACTTGGGCCCTAATCTGGGTTGATTTGTCATGTGGTGGGTGTGGCAATGCGCTGTATTAGCGCGTGCTCCTAACTAGGGAGGGAGGGGAGAGATGCTGTTCAAAATATGAGTAGGATTGAGGACAATGTTAGTGACTTCTACCGTTTCTTGATGATAGACATTTATTGACGTCCATGTGGCACGTATAATTTTACACTATGATACTAATACGCTGTTGTGATTTGTAGCAATTTTAAATCAACACTGAATGAATCACTTTTGAACCATCTTTAAAAAATTATCAAATATTACCACTGGTACTGTCCCCTGTAATAATATGGAGACCAGCAGCAATGTGTGTGAACCCCAAACCCGCCCCAGCCACACTACTGCATATGCTTTCTGTTATCCATGGATTCAGCTTTTCAACATGTGTGATTAAACATCTACTCCAGAAATCACACTAAACCAGAAAATTCAAAGAAATGGTTCATGGTTCCAACCCAGCAAGGAGTTATGGCAATTATGGAATCTAGTCTTACCCAAAAAGAACAAATTCTCAACTCATGAAAGGGGATACATTGGTAGTTTTCTGAGAGGTAGTGTAGGTAATGAATGGGGCACTTGCATTCTAGCCAGTACTAACAAAAGGGTCAACATTTCAAAAAACACATATTTATTTGTTTAATTATTCTAATCCAATCTGGGCAACAGATATATTTGTTTATATGTAATGGTTGCATATTTTTGGGATTATATACCAATGTAAACTTACTTATGCTATTCACAAAGTATGGAGCATTTGATTACACTAGGGCAGGGATGCCGAACTCCAGGCCTGGAGTGCCGCAGTGGCTACAGGTTTTCATTCTAACCCTTTTCCTAATCAGTGACAAGTTTTGACTGCTAATTTTTTTTTTATTAATTTTATTGCAATCCATACAAATCAATCAAGTTTTTACAAAAAGAAAAATTGAGTTAAGGACAAATCGATCCCCACCCCTGAGAGAGAGAGCAAGCCAAACGGCATGAAATTTAAGGCTTGTAGATATACCTAAATGAATAAATTCTCTGTGCTTTATGAGCTTATTTTAAAATATTACTGATTAGATCCTGCCATGTTTTGAAAAAAGTCTGTACGGATCCTCTAACTGAGTATTTGATTTTTTCCAATTTCAAATAGTATAACACATCAGTTTCCCACTGACTTAAAAGAGGTAATTAACTTTTCCCCCATCACTTTAATAGCCCTATTAGAAGAGTTCAGTCCTCTGAATTGATTGCTTTCTTCATTAAATGACAGCCAAGCAGAAATGAGATGTGAAACGAGCTAACAGATAACCAGCTAAACTGGGGCTTCAAACTCCAACCAATTTCACTCCAATCACTTTCTTAATGAGAAGCTAATTCTCACTGTTAATTAAACCCGTTATTTAATTCCATGGCTTGTTGCTGCTCTCATTCTGTCACAGCACACATTTTGAAAACTGTTGTTTTCTGTTCTTTCTAAGAGAACCATCAAAATGTTTTGGTGAGAGATCAACCGTACCAAGACGATCACCTCTCTTTAATTTCAGATATTGTGTGATGGGCACAGGGGAGCTGGGGGCTGTTCCACGAAGCGAGCTTATAAAATCGAGGATTATTTGTAATAGCCTCGCTCGAGTTAGCCTAACAGTTCACTTCAGGCTCATTGAGTTCCACGAACAAAATTCAGGTGTATTTAATCTCCGCTAATTCAAGCCAAGCTTGATAAGCGAGGCTCGTGTGTGTCCACGCGATATAAAAGGCAGCCTTGTTAATCGATGCTGGACAAGTAAGAATGGAAACTAAGGAAAGAGCTGCGTTTTTTTTGCAGGCGGAGCAAGAATTATTATTACAAGCCTATGAGGACTACAAAGCTATAATAACTAGAAAGGGGAACACGAGCTGTATTATCAAAGCTCGTGAGGCTGCATGGCAGAAAATAGCTGACAAGTTAAATGCGTATAAGAACATGATTTTAGTAACTTTTCTGTTAAGGATGTCAAACTATTTAACAACTAAATGAGAACAGTTTCAAGCCTTCAAAATGTATAGTCATTAAAATTTCCTTTTACATATGCATTTTGTTACCAGTTGTAAGGTACTTTAAGGTTATTTTAACACATTGATAAACAGGACAGCATGTTAATTATATGGGTTCATCTTGGATAAAAAGTGATATATAATTGTAATTATTAATATAATTATTAATAATGCTTGGTTTCAGGAGCAACATGAGTGCAACGAAAAGGTCCTGGCAGCAAGTGAAGAATGCGTCATTATTGGCATACGCTCCTGCTGCAGTATTGCCACATTATGCAAAACTGCACAGGCTACTACAATGTCACACGCTCTGTCTGGTGTAACTCTGAGATGCCGCAGGCAGTTAAACCTGGATTTTAACTGTCCAAATGTCATTTCAATGCGTGCCCTTGTCTTACAATGGGCATGGTTGAAATGTCTTTCTGCTTGTGTTGCAGGGTCTGTATATGGTGTGAGAAGAAACGGTGGACATGGGTATCCTCTGTCACCAAGCAGCACACCAGGAAAAATTCCTATAATGGAAAGTAGACACATTAGACTGTAGTATAATAAACTATAGTATATTTGTGAATTTTAGTTGACTTGCCTTGTCTGAGGCTTTGAGCCAGTGAAGACTCGCGAAAAATTCTGGCATCATGTACTGATCCTGGCCATTTTGCCACAATGTTTGAAATTAGATGTTTAGCAGTGCATACCATCTGAAACATTTTAGGAAATGGTAATGATATTCATTGCTAATGTTGGACGACTACACTTTCACCTCTTGTATATAAATGTGAGATATTATCAGTACTTACCTGTACATTAATACTGTGATATGATTTGCGGTTTATGTAATCAGGCTCTGTTGGACCTGCTGGAGCCTTTATCCTCACGTGTGTACAGTCAATGGCTCCAATGACGTTAGGAAAGCCTGACAAATTAAATTCAGTTACTTATCAGGTAATGATTTATGTGCTGTAAATGAGTAGATGTTTAAAGATTAAGCACCATTAATTCCAAAGAAAGTTTCCTTAATGGCAAGAATTCCTCGGTGGCCAGGAAAGGTAATGAATATATTTAAAAAGAACTTTAATGCAACGCAAACCTTCCTGATTTCACGGCACACTGTAGCTTTGCTTAAATGTTCAGCATCCCCCACACTGTACAGAAATGAACCACTGGCAAAATAACGCAAATCGATACACAAAGACTGTGCAACCGTAAGGGCTTTAGAGCGACGTGTGTTTTTAGAAATGTAAGGTTCCAATAACTGACACAAATATGCAATACTGTGTCTACTAAATCTATAGCGCTCGTATAAATAATCATCCAAAAATGCAACGGATCTATCCTGCGAAGTAATTGTGGAACCTGTTGCCTTAAAGCTCTACGAATGAGCCTCGCTCCCTCATCAACTGGATTATGAATAAATGGGCATGCCATGGTTATTCATGTAAAAGCCTTCAATGCACTCCTTGTCATTTTATACTTTCTAAGTAATTAGAATCGCCTGCATGTAATCTGTAATAATTTTATATTGGAGGGTCGATGTGTGCGAAAGAGGGAGTGAACAGCAGCAGAATAATCCCAGCCCTGCAGAATGTCGTGCTGTGACATCACATGGTTTGTCCAATCATATTCATCAAGCTAAGTTAAGATTCACAACTAACCTGCCACGGAGCAGGCTTGTCCAAGAGCATATGTTGGCATAGTAATTAAGCGGAGCTTCAGGTTAGCCTTGTTCGTGGAACCGAATTTCGAGAAATTAAACCGGGATTATCGAAATAAACCTGGATTTTGAGGTTAGCTCGCTTCGTGGAACAGCCCTCTGGTCATGTGGTGGCTTGTTTTGTGTGTCATTATTGTTTGGCTGCTAATTAAAGAAAAAGAAACAACTATGGGGCCTGAGTCAAGTTAATTAAAAGAAGTAATCAGCAGCGAAAACAGGTCACTAATTAAGAAGATGGTAAGAATGAAAACCTGCAGCCACTGCAGCACTCTAGGCCTGGAGTTCACCACCCCTGCAATAGGGTGACAGGGCATTGAACACTTTCTGAGCTTTAATGTATCAATTTAAAGAGAATTTAATATATATATATATATATATATATATATATATATATATATATATATATATATATATATATTTAAACAATATAAATATGACCACAGTAAAAATTATTTCACATAATTGTGTTTCATTAGTGAACAGCTTTCTTAATTGATGTGAAAATATAACAGATTGATTACAACACTACATTGATTTTTGGCTGATTTAGTCAAGTGGTGCAGATATGTCTTCAGCTTCGCATGCAGTCTATTGACCCCTGTTACTTACAGAGCTTTTGTGCACAGACCTTTGAGTTTTCATTTGTCAAAGATGTCATACCACGTGATTTTAATTCATCCACAAACACTTTCACGCAGCTTATACATTTTTTTAAGACTCCATTTAGCTGCTAACCAGTGGATACTTGCCACAGGCAAACAACACTGGCTTAAAACATTTTCAAAACAATCTGTCAAGACCAGAGTAAGATAATGTGCAGTTTACTGGGGTATGGTATATAACTGCTTCAGCTAATACACATCAGTATTGTAACTTAAAATAGCCATTATTGCATGTGCCTCTCTCAAGTGGTTAATCTTGGACAACACCTAAGTATGCTCAAGAGTGATGTATGTATAACCATTAAAAAGTCCCAGAGAGATAGCCAAGATTGTCGTGAGTGATGGTACTGCTAGTGAGGCTCAGCTTGATAATTTAACATTAACTGAGCCATACGTAACATGATTACCTCTAAGGACAGTGTAGACATATTTGATGTTTCATTTAGACTTCTTAACTTAATGTAATTGATCCTTTTTTTGCTTTACAGTCTCAAAATGAAATGGGTTTGAATTGTGGATGGATACTGCGAGATAATATTTCTTAGTAAATGAAGTACAGTGATGTGAACAACTAATTTGTTTTTCAACATCATTTCATAGTGTACATTATCAAATATTTAACCAAATCTAATAAAGAATAAAATTAACCCCACTTAAGTCAAATTTTTCATATTATTATAGAAAATTGGGCAGCACCCAATATCACTTGTGTAACATTCATTCTTGGATTAAATAACACATTATGTCACCTTTAACTGTAAAATCTATACTTATTGATCAGTCTCAGTCTGTCACAGCCCTGTGGAAGAATTTGGGCACATTAATCGCTGGAATGGTTCAGCTTAGCGACCTTAAGATTTTCAAAAATAAACTGCTGTCACACTTTGTGCATGGAAGGCAGCTTAAGAGCTCTGGTGATGGTAATTACCTGCCAAACCAGTGGTTGGCACTGTGTTCTAATGCTTTCTCTCTTCCTTCCGCTGCAGAAAAGAGGACTGACCATTCCACCACTGATGTCACTTCCATTGTCCACCCTCCTGTACCCACCCTTTCCTGCCTAGATCCCATATGACTGGAGGTTCAGCAATTTTGAATCAGTTCTATTTGGAGCTCTCATTTGAAAAGATGCTTCCACAAATTGTGTTTTGGTGCTTACAGCTTTTATAATTATAAGAGATCACCAGGGTGATGTCCCAACTCATTGACATTGTTTTGTTTCCTCTTTACACTGCTTATTTGGTACATTGCCAAATCTTAATGGGTTTTTGATCTTTTCGTGGACTATTGTTTCCGCTAAACCCGTCTGATGTAGATGTGCCTGCATTTTCTAGATATACAGTATGTCCTGCTCCATAAAATAGCTGCTGTGAGGTTCTTGTTGTCTAATGCTAACTTTTCAACACTTATAGTAAAATATTGTCTATGTTGGCCAGAAAGTATTAATTTATCATCCATCCATTATCCAACCTGCTATATCCAAACTACAGGGACACAAGGGGTCTGCTGGAGCCAATCCCAGCTAACACAGGGCGCAGGGTAGGAAACAACCGCTGGGCAGGGCACCAGCCCACCGCAGGTGCACACACACATATACACCCACACACCAAGCACACATTAAGGACAATTTAGAATCGCCAATGCATCTAACCTGCATGTCTTTGGACTGTGGGAGGAAACTCACACAGACACGGGGAGAACATGCAAACTCCATGCAGGGAGGACCCAGGAAGTGAACCTGGGTCTCCTAACTGCGAGGCAGCAGCGCTATCCACTGCGCCACTGTGCCGCCCCATTAATTTATCAATTGAACATTATTCTAAAATTTTGTAGAGTCATCTAAGTGCACTTTGGTAAAGTTGAACTTTTCTTAATGACAAATGTTTTTACTCTTGCTACACTACCATGAATGCTATACTTGCCCAAGGACTTTGTGAGGGTGGAGACGTTGGTACAGAATGTATAAATTAAAAAATATAGATATAGTTATACCCAACTAACACTCAAATGAGAAAGTGTGAGTTTTAAATGTGAGATGAATGTATCTGAAGAATATACACCAGGAAGAGACTTCCAGAGAGAAGGCACAAAAATGAATGGACATTGAGCAAGTGTTTCTTAATAGTCTGAAATAATTGAGCAGGGCAGCATCACGGGATCTCAGGTGCCTAATAGGTGGGTATTAGGCTTGGTGATGAAATTCCTGACCTGTTAGTCAATCCCCAAGAAGTGACAAAATGTTACATAAACTGGCAAAAACCCAGCTAAGTTCTTTTGTGCAAATACACAAAATTGTCTCTCTTAAAAGGGAACAAAAATACAGTCTGTATATCATAATTATCTCTTTTGAGGTGTGATATGTTTTTCACATCAATAGACATTCTAATACTGGCTTGGTGATATGATCTTTTATACAAATTAGTCATCATTTAGCTTCTTTGGCTACATTTCCCTACTTTTTGAGGGTGTTGTTATTTCCCAGTTTCTCCGAAATGTGGCAAATGGGTCAGAGTTGCTATAAATATATGCATGGTTTCCTGTCAAGTTTCTTATATAAAAGGCATTTCCCAACATTTGCATGGAAAGCTGCATATGCACATTTCAAGCCTCTATTTGTGTGCACACATGTTTTATATATAGTATCTGAGCCCTGGTACTTAATTTATGGATCAGTAATCAGTAATGTTCTTTCCAGACAGAAATACCAGTAAACACTGTTTGCTATCAAATACATAATATCTTCAGCCAACCTCAAAAGAAGTAGTAAGGCAGCATTTTGCTGTTATGCACCTAAAATTTGGAATAATTTACCAACAAAATTCACTTGACTAATACTATAGATTAATTTAAAAAACTGCTAAAAACCCATTATTTTAAAATGGCTTTTTCATAGCTACAGTTTAATTGAATCCCTAATTAGACTATATATACTATATATATATATATATATATATTTATATATAAATATATATATATATATATATATATATATATATATATATATATATATATATATATATATATATATATAATACCATATGCTATTATTGTTTCTTTACATTTTATATGTTAACTTTCTTTTTACTGCATCTTGTAAAGGACTTTGAGCTACATTGTTTGTATTAAAATGTACTATATGAATAAATGTTGCTGTTGTTGCTGTTCACCATGATATCCTGCCAGCTGAGGCTCTTGTTAGTGAGATGTGCATCAGAACTTATCTGGATATTGTCAGGACCTGGAGGGTTATTTGTTTGAAATATAATTTAAAACGTATGTTTTTAACATTTAACTTTAATTATTGGTGCTTGCGGTGTCACATGTGCCAACAGCAGTGAATTATTATAAAACCAGTGTCACTGCTATGTGCACCCTAACTGATAATGTCACAGGCATTGTGAGACTTGCCCGGACACCACCAGTCATAAACCACATCTTTATCAAAAGTCACACATTTATTAACTACAAGAATACAGTCCAAAACAGCACACAATGCACTCAGCAATAAATCTCCCCAATAAACCTTCTTATCACAGTCTTTAGCCACCTCTACTCTTCTCCTGGGAGCTTCGTCCAGCTCCCACTCCCGACTCTAGCTCCCCGACTGTAAGGAGGCGGCGCCTTTTATTCTCGCCTGGATGTGCTCCAGGTGGCTGGTGACGCATTTCCGGCAGCACTTCCTGATGTGGCGGAAGTGCTGCCCTTTGTCACTCCGGGTGCCCCTGGCAGGTTCCTCCGCCATCTTGCCAAGTGTGGTGGAAGTAAAGTTCTCCCGTGTTCTAGGTGGCTTAAGGCGCCCCCTGGCAGTGGCCACGGGTCCCAATGAGTTGGAAAGTCTCTCCTCCTCTCCCATGGTCCTCTCCTGCTCCAGGGCGGTTGTGCCCTCCTGACCTGGAAGCTCTTAATGTCTCCTTCCGGTCCCTCTAGGCATCCCGGCCAGGTAAGAACCCCAGACATCTGTGACAGCATCATTTTGTACCAAAAAACAGTGAAACAAACCCTACGTGTCAGATCTTTGAAAAACATGGAGATTCTCTTGTGTTTCTCAAATTTGGACTATTTTTTTAGTAAGAATTGGGAAAAAACTAGCACATGAAGGAGCCAACATAGAAAAGAAACTGATTTTTCTCTGGAAACATGTTAACATTTAAGAGTTAAATCATCATGATGTCAATGTCTAGCTCTCCACCACCCAATTAATTACACAGCAGACTGGCGTGTCTTAATATTGGTATTGAAAGATCCATTGATCTGCACCCCAGAGAATGCAAGCAGGACCAAATTAAACAAACACATTTTCCAGAAGTTAAAAGACAGAGAAAATAAAGATTTCTAGATATCATCTATAAGTCACTTAACAGCAATCATGTCCTAGGAGAAGAATTCTGAAATGGCTTGAAGAATGACAAGGATTATTCTAGGCAGGGTGGTTACACAGCTTTTGGCAATCAGTTACTTACTTTTTCTTTTCTTTTTTTTTTAGTTTTTCAGTCAATTAGCACCCAAGGTGAATTTTTTGTCTTCACAGTTGAACCCTATTAGGTCTGCGGTAGTTAACATAACCACAATGGCTTGGCAAGGTGTTTACAGAAATGTACAAAAGACCACTGAAAAAATGTTTGCCTTATTCTGCTTCACATTATAATTTAAGGATGTTCAAGGCTAACCCAGTGGCTTTCACAATTTTGAGCATGTCATTTGAGTTTTGGCTTAGATGTTTATTATGAATATAATAGCAGCAGGCAACAAATATGTACTAGATAAATTATCAATAAAAATACAGAAAGCAGTCAGAAACATCAGCACTAGAGGACAAAATGCAACAAAAAACACTGAGGAACAGAGTAAAGTTTGTCTACGTACCATTTGAAATTGCAAAGAACAACAGGTGTATCACAATTTGGAGGTTCTGTGGAGAAGGTTACTAAAGAAATTTCTGCATAAGAAGGGAAGCTTCTCACAGAACAGATTGGTTGCTTCAGGACCAGAATAAAATTCCAGTGCAAAAGAGACTCTAGAACTTTGTATTTGAAATGTCTTTGAAATACAGTCAGAGCCATAACATGACTTGAAAGTCTTTAACTAGAAATAAAATTACATTTTACTTATGTCATTTAGTCACTAGAGACTCCTGTTTATTACGTTTTAGAACCTGCATCACACAAAACCAGACCAACAATGCCTAAAAGTAAAATTCAAATTAAAAGTTCAAAGGACAACGCGATGGTGTCCTATGCAAATAAAACCACAGAATTATACTCTCAACAAAATTTTGTAGTGCCTTCAGAAGAATTTCCTGGTTTATAATACCACAGGATTTCTTGCTTTGCTTAAAATTCTCAGCAGGCATGCTAGAGCATGTTTTTAATGTATTACCACAGTTGGACTGATCACTTCTAAAGTCCAAAATCAACCTCTGGTTCAAGCCGATTGTCACGTATACAGAGTGAAGTGAAATTCCTACTTGCATGCATGACCAACACTGCAATTTCAAAATCATACCAAATTTTTAAACCTTATAGAACTTTTTGCTCCAACAACATTGTTTTATGAAACAGACATTCTCAGCCTTTCTAAATCCAAGGTCAACTTGCAGCTTATAAAATTTTTCAGTAACCATTTTTAAAACAGCACAGTATTTGCATTCTCCCAACATTATAAATCTATAATATTTTTAAGAATTATGAATTAAGAAATTAAGTGAATATTAATGGTCTTTAAATTTTAAATTTATGATTATAACATAACATTAACTACAGTTGCATGGGAACTTTTTGCTTTGTTTTATTTTTTTTTTTTACCTCTCAGTTTACCTCTTGATAACTGTATTATTATGTTATCAGGTCACCCGTGATGTGCATGTAACATGAAAGGTACCAATATAACATCTTAGTTTTTTTTTTCTTAATGGGGGATAGGATGAAATGTTCAAACCAGCTATGTAACTGTTACCTGTGATCTCTTACTTTTCTTACTGTCCATACTGTACCCTGCTTATTCAAACTTTAGGACCTCTAATGATAGGTTGATCACTGACTGGGACTGTCTATTATTTTCAGTTCTTTACTTCAACCACCATTAGAAGATCAGAGCATCTTTGTACCCTTCAGGGTCTAGACAAGGAATGATCAAATCAGCACTCTGCTATACTAGTAATAAATAACTGGACACAGACATGAGTTTTTAATTTATGCAAATACTAACCTATAAAATCAAATATAAGCAATACAAAGAATTATACAACCTGTGGGGGTTCATACGTATTCATTAAGTTCAAGATGACAGTTCCCAAATGGCCCAGTTTCTTTGATGATATATTGTACACTCTTTATTGAAAAGGCAGAAAAGAGCAATTTCTTTCTGGAGATAGAGCTCCTTTGCAGGTGTCCAACAGCTAAGAAGATACCACACTCCATTTAAATGTCTGGGCTCCTCTTAAAGTACCAGAAAGGCAGCAAATTAACTAAACACTCAATTCCTGTAACAAATCACCATGGGAACTAAACTAAAAACTGAGTTGATATTCTGACTGAAAAAAGTTCTAATAAAAGGCAGCCACCCTCACCCTGCCCCTCCCCATTTAAAATGAGCATCTAGTCTTCTTCCTGTAGAAGAGCAGTCAGATTGTCAAACCACAGGGATGTTACAAAGACATTATTACTCATGCCAAGACTGATTGCAAGGGAATCTAAAGCTGCACGAAGCTGAAAACAGACTAGCTATAGCAAACATTCTAAGTTCCTGCTTTGACTTTCAGTTTTTTCAGAATACTCTTGATTCCTAACCAGCCGCACAAGCTTTTCAAGCCTCAACAATTTTCTTGAAATGTTCTTAATGTCACTATATACAAAACTGATTGACTAAACTACCAAAATATGACTTATCTATAGTTAGATGAAGCAGGTGTCCATTATGCAGATTTAATAGTTTGCACTTAATATTAGATTTCAAAATGATCATATCTGTAACAGCAGTGTCTGAAAATGAATGAATGTGATACATACAAAAATGTCATGTACATCTATTAAAATAATTTCTATTAGTCTTGAAATTTCATTTACCGTTTGCACGCTGGTTATAGTATATTATCGACATGCTACATAATTCTGATTAATTTTTAAGCAATCCTTGTTTTCTCAGATGTATTTTTTTACAAGAGATAGTAAGAGGAACAAATGAACCGCTAGATCTTATAATTGCTATATTGATTCCTGACTCTGAGCTTAACCCAGACAATTTAAGAAACAGAAATACGTTAACTGATGATTAATGTAGTATAACATTCATGTGAAATTTAAGTAAAATTGATCATGTCATAATTTTTCATTATGTTTCTTATTTAGAGAGCTGATTAATATGGAGGGATAAAAAATATAATTGTCATTATAGTGTCTATGTTCCTTTTAGAATGGTAATTGTACTGCATTATCATTGCTTTTGTGAATAAATTTCACCTCAAATATGTTCTGCTTCTTATTTCAAGCCTTTTATCAGATAGAAGGTTAGGTAGATATACAGTATTTTCTCATTTTACTAGCATGCAGTACTCAGTTAGTTTGTTGCTTGGTTTGTTATGACTACTTATAAGACCACTGAACAACTCCTCATACTGAAAATCTCATGAGCATAATAATCTGGAGCAATTTTCAGGTTAAGTGCCTTGCTGAAGGGCCCAACAGAGTAGGATCCCTTCTGGCAGAAATGGGATTTAAACTCGCAGCCTTCCAGATACAAGCACCGATCCTTAGCCTGAGAACCACCACTCCACCTATTTAATTTAGCGTATGGTGTTGTATACATTGTCAGTTGTTGGTATTATACTCCTATTATGAGCCTGTGGGAGAAATGCAGTTAAGAATTACATTCTGCTGTGACAATAAACTTGAAATTCATGCTGTGCCCAGTACGCAAAAAGTTCACAAAGAACCTTCTGGATATATGTTGTTCTTTCCCATTTTAATCACTCTGTTCAAATGTAATAAAAATAAAAATTATTCCCTAGTAGGAAACATTATTGCATTAATACTTTTTTACAAAATAATATTTGTGATGTATACATAACATGACATTAATTTCTTCAGGATTACATCCGATTAAAAGTTTTAGAAAGTAACATGACAGGTTAGTTTTTATATTTGCCTTATTGACCAGTTGTATGGTACACTGCTTGAAAGATTGTGGCACAGTATTTGTGGCTAGCAGAACAATAATATAGATTTTGTTTAATAAAAAATATTTCAAAATCCAATACAGTGGAACAGCATAAAAACAAAAAAATTATTTTAAAAAAGACATTTACAGTATGAAGTTTTCCTATACAACAAAATAGGTGTTTAAAAACTCTCTGTACATGTAAGCAGATAATGATGGTTAGATTCATTTACATCTATAATACTCCATCAATGTTCAAATGTCTACATTAAAAAGATAAAAAAAACATGTCATATAAAAAGCATTCAAAGCTGTGATCTTGATGGCTAATCCCAATTTATACCAATGTTCTTCTGTTTTTGTGTATTGAAAACATTAAAATAAATGTATCTATTGTACACACACTTATATAGTGGAAGAAGCGTTCAGTTGATGCAGACCCAACACAGACTGACAACGAAAGCGCAGGTGAAAATGTGGATAACAGAATTATTTGTATTCTTCCCCGTGTCCCACAGCCCCTACACAGTCCCCAAAACACACAGAAAAGAAAACACCCAAAAATTGCACTCTTCTTCCTCCACTCTTCGTATTTGTCGTCGCCCCGACTCTGGTGCCTAGAGTAGGGGCTTATGGCTCCTCTTATAGCACCGCCGGAAGTGCTCCAGGTGCTCGTTGACCTACTTTAGGCTTCACTTCTGGGTGTGGCTGCAGTCCAGCCCACCTGGGGTCGTTAAGCCATGCAGATTCCCCTGGCAGTGGCCATGGAGCCCAACAGGGATGAGCTCCAGTGTTCCTCAATCGTGGCCCTGATGCAACCCAGGGGGGCTGCCACCAAGTGTTCCAGGGGACGTAGTGTGCATCCCATGGCTACTCCCCCGCATTCAGTGTCAAAGGGGTATCCCGGCCAGGCATGAGACCAGGCCGTCTGCCACTATATATATATTGATAGATATACTTCATATATTACTTAAATATATATGTTATCGCCAATGTGTGAAATTAGGCATGTGTAGAATGCCTAGGAAATCTATAGAATACTGAAAATGGGACGTCAAAGTAGGAAACGAGTAAATTTCAAAAATTCCTTAGACATTCTATGCGATGCCAAAAGGCAAACCAGTCTGTCATTCTGTATAATGCCTACATATTATATACAATGCCTAGGGAAAGTATGTAGCATATTAAACTAACATAGGCATTTCATACTTTGCATAAAAACGTCACTCATTCTATTTCTTAGGCATTCAATACAATACCTGCTTTTCACTCATTGCCTGTAACATAAGTATACAACTATTATACTGTATATACTGTATTAGTTTGCCAAATTATTCATTTTTTTTTATTTTACTATTTTTGCTCTTGATTTATCCACTGGATATAGCAAAGTCACTGGTTTTTGTGATCTTTTTCACAACAGATTCCTAAAAACACAAGTGGTGCTCTTTTACAGTCCTATTTCTGATAAAAAAAGATTACATTTAACAAAATGGATGCAACAGCTGGACAAACCACAATTCCTCATCCTTTCAAAGTCTGTTTCATTCAGTCATACAAAATTAGATTTAAAAAAATATGATATTAGAGGTCAGAGAAAGTGGTAAGTGATATTTTTTCAAATACGGGATATTGCCAATGCCAACATATAAACTGCTCAAAAAAATTAAAGGAACACTTTGAAAACACATCAGATCTCAATGGGAAAAAGAAATCCTCCTGGATATCTATACTGATATAGACTAGGTAATGTGTTAGGAATGAAAGGATGCCACATCGTTTGATGGAAATGAAAATGATCAACCTACAGAGCCCTGAATTCAAAGACGCCCCAAAAATCAGAGTGAAAAAATTATGTGGCAGACTAGTCCATTTTGCCAAAATTTAATTGCAGCAACTCAAAATTGTACGCAGCACTTTGTATGGCCCCTGTGTTCTTGTATACATGCCTGACAACATCGGTGCATGCTTCTAATGAGATGACAGATGGTGTTGGGGGGATCTCCTCCCAGATCTGGACCAGGGCATCACTGAGCTCCTGGACAGTCTGAGGTGCAACCTGGTGGCATTGGATGGACCAAAACATAATGTCCCAGAGGTGTTCTATTGGATTTAGGTCAGGAAAGTGTGGTGGCCAGTCAATGGTATCAATTCCTTCATCCTCCAGGAACTGCCTGCATACTCTCACCACATGAGACCAGGAATTGTCGTGCACCAGGAGCCACTGTACCAGCATAGGGTCTGACAATGGGTCCAAGGATTTCATCCTGATACCTAATGGCAGCCAAGGTGCCTTTGTGAAGCCTGTAGCGGTCTGTGTGACCCTCCATGGATATGCCTCCCCAGACAATCATTAACCCACCACCAAACTGCTCATGCTGAATGATGTTACAGGCAGCATAATGTTCTCCATGGCTTCTCCAGACCCTTTCACTTCTGTCACGTGCTCAGGGTGAACCTGCTCTCATCTGTAAAAAGCACAGGGCACCAATGGTGCATCTGCCAATTCTGGTATTCTATGGCGAAAGCTAATCGAGCTGCATGCTGTTGGGCAGTGAGCTCAGGGCCCATTAGAGGACATGGGGCCCTTGGGTCACCCTCATGAAGTCTTTCTGGTTGTTTGGTCAGAGACATTCACACCAGTGGCCTGCTGGAGGTCATTTTGTAGGGCTCTGGCAGTGCTCATCCTGTTCCTCCTTGCCCAAAGGAGCAGATACTGGTCCTGCTGATGGGTTATGGACCTTCTATGGCCCTCTCCAGCTCTCCTAGAGTAACTGCTTGTCTCCTAGAATCTCCTCCATGCCCTTGAGACTGTGCAGGGAGACACAGCAAACCTTCTGGCAATGACACGTATTGATGTGCCATCCTGGAGAAGTTAAACTACCTGTGCAACCTCTGTAGGGTCCAGGTATCGCCTCATGCTACCAGTAGTGACACTGACTGTAGCCAAATGCAAAACTAGTGAAGAAACAGTCAGAAAAGATGAGGAGGGAAAAATGTCAGTGGCCTCCACCTGTTAAACCATTCCTGTTTTGGGGGTCATCTCATTGTTGCCCCTCTAGTGCATCTGTTGTTAATTTCATTAACACCACAGCAGCTGAAACTGATTAACAACCCCCTCTGCTACTTAACTGACCAGATTAATATCCCATAAGTTTCATTGACTTTATGCTATACTCTGATTAAAAAGTGTTCCTTTAATTCTTTTGAGCAGTATATTTCAAGTCTTCGCCATATATAGTATGTTCCACTTTTACAGATGGATATGTTGTTCAATTATACCATTTTATTTTATTTAATTAATTGATATATATTTCATTTTCAGCACTAATGTATATTTGTTTGGATATAATTATACTGTATGATTTATATATTGCAATAATTATCATGTAAACCTATGCAGTTACTCAAAGCAATGTGGTGTGATCATCATCACGTAATATACAAAATTATATATATAATATTCAAAAAACAAGCTGCTTAAACTACTAACACTTAAGCAATTGTAGTTTTTCTCATTACTGAGTACACCGTTTACATATTCAGTTCAGGCTGAAAACCTGAACCTCTAGGCTAACAACATCTTCAAAAGCTAATTGGAATAAGGGGTTTTAGTCACTGAGGTGATCATGCCCGATAAAAGAAATAGCAGAGTACCACTGACAAAGAATTGCAGAGATGGATAAAGATGAAAAATAATACAAAAGCAAATCAAAAGGTGTAGGTGTTCATCTTTCCAAAGTAAGGCAATTCACTACACTTGCTGTTGTTCCCTAGGAATGGTTAACATATAAAGATCACAGCGAGATTGCTGTGTACAGTACTGAAGGAAGCAAAAAGAAGCATCGGATAACAGCAAAGTTCACTACATATGTCCACTACATACTGAAGCTAAAAGAGGTTTTTACTGTTATGTAAAACAAGGGTTCACATACCTTTTTGAGTGAGCACTATGAATGTTTAATCAATGTGTTCAGCAATTTCAAAAAGCATGGGGAGAATAGGAATCGATGCTGGCACTGGAAGAAGAAAAAGAGAGCTGAAGTTGAAGAGAGTAACTGGCACCACAAGGAAGAAAAAAAGAGCTTTTAGAGACCTGTTTTGAAATTTGACTGTTTGGGACTCCATTGCTTTTATGCCAGGTCTTTTTTGTTCAGAATGCAGTATGTTTAATGAACATTCTATGCGACAAATTCCTGTGGCCTAGCCGATTTCTTTGACAGTATGTGTAATCAGTGCAAATGCCTAAACAATCAGTCCATAACAGGCTTTGGATAAATAGGAGCATACTATCCTAAAAAGGTTGTCTGTATTGGTTCTACTTGGGACATATTTACAGATGAGCAAATCTTCAGTAAATGACTTCGCATAGGCATGATGAATATAAACACCTAGAGAGAAGTCTTTAATACTGTCAGGAGCCTTGTCCTCTTGCAAACAGAAGCGTTTACCTCAGCTGTGGAACTATTTGCTAGTGCAACTTGGGTTTTCTGAATCTATATGTTCTTTAGAAACCAATCTTAAAAGTTATTTTTTTGTAAGGCATTTTCTATTATCATTTTTGTGCTAACTTGCATTCTTTTTATATTTCTCTTCTTATTATAAAATACCAGTAATGGTGTACTGCACGATAACGTGCAGTGAATACACTTGACTTGAGCATTCCTAGTTTTCAGACTCTTTCTCTGTACATTTACCTTTCGTTAGCTCAGAGGTTGATTTGCATGCTGCTTCCTGAGCAGTTCTTCTTTTCTCCACCCTAGCGGCCCGTTAATTCTCTTCTTTTGTCGCCATCCTTTTGCGTTAAAACTGATTAAGTTTTTGTGTTGCAATTACTTTCTTTCATTTTTCACTTAAGCTGGCACTTAAGTCTTCAATTTGCCTCAAGAATGATTAGCGAAGGTGGTTGGGAATGAGAACAGCGCCCATACGCATGCACCGCACGGACGCCCTGCTACACGCTGCCAAGAATTGGTTCTACAATAAAATAAAAATAAAAAGAGTAATAAAAGTCATCACCCGAAAGCGAATAGTAGACATCACGTAGTATATGAGTACCAAATTTCAAGTCAATAGGTGAAACGGTTTGCTACTGGTGATTTAAAATCTTGGATAGACAAACGAACAGCCATGGTTGCATATTATATAAGAAGACTAATTTGAGTTTTTCTAACACTTGAGTGCATTTGTATTTATTTTTTTGTTGCATTTTTGATAACACTTTTATGCTATTTTATTTATTATTGTGTTTATTTGGTGATTTTACTGAAGCACTTTATAAATTTTGTTTTGTAGAAAGCTATATAAACATTATTTTTTAAAGCTGATATGCCAGATCATATGATAGGTCACTTATGCATTTTAAAACAGTATTAAAAATAGTCAGAGAAATGACTTTTAGTTTTTGTGTCTTCCATAGTAAACAGGAAAAGTATGTACTCCTCTGCTATCATGTACATTTTTGCATAATGCCCTATGGCAAGTGACTTAATCCGAAGCCATTTACAGTATGATTTAGCATTCACTTGACTTATGTAATGTCTATTTGTAGAGCACTGCCTTCCTTGAGTTTCCACAGATAAAATTTAAGTGGCTTGTTCAAATGACTGCAATTCAGTATCTCAATATACCTCGAGTTTCATCTACCAGTAAGTATTTAGACACAAAACACACTTCTCCTCACCGACTATAGAACTCATAAATCCAAGTGCAAGATATGTGTTGCCATATTTTCTAATATTTGGTTTTCTGCCTCAGTCTGACTCAGCTCTCTGTGTTATTATTCTGTCTGCTTTTCTTCTCATCCCTGTTGAAAATGTATCCATCGTTTACCCCTTGTTGCTTACTGGCCTTTCACTGACCTCATAGAACTTTTCCATTTGGTTTTGCTGGTATAGCTAAAACATATTTGCAGTCTCACATTTGCTCTGGTCTTTTTTTTTATTCCACTCTGCAATTTTTTTAAATCTCTGTTGTCGTAATTTCCAGCTTTTACTGCCATAACAGGGAAAGAGTTTACACAGATAAAATCCCTTTTCCTGTCTAAACCAGTTTAAAGAGTCCTAATTCTTGCATTATAATAAAGTTTCTTTCTTGTATTTTATGTTTTTGTATTTTTATCTTGTACTCTTTTAAACTCCTTTTAGGAGGCAAAGCTTTACTTATATAGATAAAATGATATGCATAAGTAAAGTTAAACTAATAGAGATCTTTCCTAGTGGTTGCAAAAAACAACAAAATCTCTCTTCTCTGCTGCAAGTGTATGATTCATTCAGTGTATATTACATACAATTATCCATTTAATTTTCTTTTCTATGATAGTATCTTTTTATTACATTTAAATATGAGTATAATAAATATGCCAGTGTAAGATATACAGCAATTTGAAATATTACTTATATTTGTAATTGATGATCTCAAAATAACAATACCCTCTTCTTATATTATTCTATATAACATATTCTAAAATAACTTCAGCCTTCATCATTTAACCTGCGTGCATCAAATAGCATTTTATGGCTTTGTCTTGTTTTGTATTTACGAATTAGATACAGTATGTGTTTCTTGTTCAATAAGAGTCATGGCCAACATAATAATAAAAATGCAACAGGCTCACCCGCTGCATTCAGCATGTATTCCTATAAGCCTTTCAGCTGTCACATAACTTGTCATCTCCTGCTAACTGAGGTTTTTTTTTCCCTTTTTTTATCATCTGATGTCTAGAAACAAGAAAACCCTGTCACTTTCAGAAAACCTGTAGGCTGCATGAATCATTTAGAAAGAGAACTTTAATAAAATAAAACCCAATGCCTGTTCTTTGATTGACGATTTACTTTAGTAAGCCACTTTGTATAAATCAAAAGCTACACTTTAAATAGCACAATAAAAGCAAAGTTTGATCAGGAAAAAGGGTATCATTTTTCATTTTTTTCAGACAATGTCAGTGATTCCTTATTGGGGGAGATTTAGGCAGTGCAGAATTCTTCGTTTTTGTGTGTGTGTGTGTGATTTTATTATATGTTTTATTATTTATGTGTTTTATACAAGCGTCTCCACTTGTAAGTCTGCACTCCTGACAAGAAATAAGCCAATGATGCTTCAACAGACAGAATGCATATAAAAGAAAAATGCTATTTAAAAACTGTAAAGTTTAGAATTTTATATTATATAGTTAGTTGCCACTGGAAACTGTGCAGTGTTTTTAGAAAAAAAAAATCACATCTGAAAGAAAACTAGGCAATGCAGAAAAGACAGTTGAATTTTAAGGACATTCAAATCTCAGCTTGATGTTATTTTGGAAAAACAATGGCCTGTTCTATCATCACTATTGTTCTAATGTTCTAAAGGCTGTGCTTCAAAAGAACTGCAAGTGATCTCAGTAAATGGATCATGCCTATATGCTGCATTTATTTTTTTATAACAGATTTTTGAATCAGCATGTGGTTCATATTAAATTTTGTCAAAACTTCACACAAATCCTGATAACAAAGATGACCTGTATCCAATAAGACATGAATTAATTCAATAAGCTCATGTTGTAATCAACCCCCAGTGTAAAAAAAATAAATATGCACTTAGTCTGAATTGTCTCTCCATGTCTGCACCTTTTTTTTTCTGTGAACTCTAGTTTCCCTTATCCCAAAGACGTAAAAGTTATGCTAACTAATATCTCAAAATTGACCTCAAATCAGTAATTTGTTTTTGTGAGAACAGATGCCATTGCCAAGAGCAGCTGTCTTGAATATGATGCTTCCAGGGTAAGATGTTCTAGCCAAAATCCTGAACTAGACGAAGCAAGTCTGAAGATGGGTAGGAGGATGGATGGATGGACAGTCAATTGGAATGCAGTCACAAGTTTTTCTTCTATTTTCACACCTTTTCGACTACAGTTTTATGTGTTTTCTCATTGGTTTTAAGCTTTGGCTTCTGTTTCTGCTTATTTTTCTTTTTTACTTCCTGGGTCAGTTTTATAAATTTATGGGATAAGGCAAGGCATTTTTTCCAGTGGTGTGTTTCAAGAAGGCAATAGAGGGTGTTGCTTCTTAGAGTAAGAATTTGATAAACAAATAAACAGAAAAGTAGGTAGTATAGTGTGGTGGCTAAGGCACTGGACTTCAAAACACAAGGGTGTCTCTTCAATTCATTCTTGTGACTCACTGTGTGGTGTAGTGGTTGAGGCTTTGGACTTCAAACCCTGAGGTTGTGGATTCAAATTCTCCTACTGACACTGTGTGACCATGAGCAAGTCAATTGACCTGCCTGTGCTCCAACTGGAAAACCAAAACAAATGGAATCAATTGTTCCATAAATGTTGTAAGTTGCCTTGGATAAAGGTGTCCGCTAAATAAGTACATGTAGATGGCCCTAACCATAGAGAATGCAAAAAATGTGTAAATAGTTGTTATATATACTGATCTTGCTAGTCAACTTGGGAAATGGTGTCAGCTAAATGTGAACCCTTAAAAATTAGCAGCTGCAGTCTACAGACTCAAAATATGATCAGGAAAACTTTGTATTTAATCAGCTTAAAGTCTATAAAAGGAAAGTGAGGAACAGCAAGGGCAAAAAAATCAGACATAATAATAAGGAATAAAGGTTAGAGTAACAGACACAATCCTTGAATTGTCACGATAGTGCCTTTTAACTACATCCAACAGTAACGAATTGAGAAAATTTGTTATTTCATCCATTACGTGGCTACTTGAAACTATTAACAAACGGACAATAACAGTGCAGAAAACACACAAAAAGACAATGCCTGTGAAAAAAATCAATCAGTGCTGCAATACTGCCACCATCACCCAAAAAATGTCAACATTGCAGAAAAACAATGTACATAAAAAGTGCGAAAATGGATTAAAAGAGTTGTAAAACATGGTCCACAGCAAAATAGTGAAAATAACTTTTGTTTGGTTTGATTTGTCTGTTGGTTTTTGACTGTTGTGATACCTGGGATGACCCGCAGCCTTGGCATGTCCTGTTTTCCAAGGACATTATAATCGTGACCAGGATAGCTATGGCAATGATGACACAAAACAACAGGAATGCTGCAAAGTAGTGAATTGTGAGGTTTATTCAAGTCAGAATAACAATGTCCAAATCAAAATCAAATCAACTTTTGTCACATACAAATTATGCATATAGTATAATATAAAGTGAAATGCTTAGTTGCTCAATTTTGATGACTGTGCCTTTAAGAAGAATATAAAGGTACAATATCAATAATACATGACTTAATTTAATACTCTGTCTAATAAATAAAGTTTGCAGTCCAAAAATAACTTAGTTTATAAATAGTAATTCATAATAAAATTATCTTTCATAACACAAATAATCGTTTAATTACCATAGACCCTTATCTTATAGCTTAGGTGTCCACAGGTCAAATAGTAGTACTAGAGTTGAGTGAATGAAGCTTTACATTTATTATGCATAACATAAAAAGAAGCTTTTTCTTACTTTTTCTTATAAGTTTTGGTGGTTTCCACACCTCTGTAAATAGGTTCACAAAAAACATCAATTTCAGGACCATGAGGAATAGGGTGTGTATTACATTTTCTAAAAATACTGCTACTAGATAGATAGATAGATACTGTAGATAGATACTTTATTAATCCCAAGGGGTAATTCACATACTCCAGCAGCAGCATACTGATAAAGAACAATATTAAATTAAAGAGTGATAACAAAGTTATAACAGACAGACAATAACTTTGTATAATGTTAAATATTACTAATAATATAATTCTAAAAACCTGCTCAAAGATTCTATGCAACCTATCCCAGCTGCTCAGTAGCATTAGGCACAAAGCAGAAACCAACCCTGAATGAGGCCACAGTCTATCTCATCCATTCCTAGCTTTCAGGTCTTTCAAAATGCAGTATGGAATACACCATATACCTCTTGTTCTTTAGTCTGTACTTTGACTTCCCAAAACGTTTACTGCTAATTTTAACGTCCACTTTCTACTATATTAAGTTTAAGTGACTTTAGCACCCTTTAATTAACATAGCTTATTAATTCACACATCATGGCACATTCAATATGATCTCAAAATGACTGTCATCTAAAAATTTCAAAGATATGCAAAACTACTCAATGAGGTCTGGGAAATAATGCAATGCCAGGGAGGGGGGAGAGCAGTCAGGCAGTCTTAGTCAGAAAATCTGTCACTTTGCTTGTTACCTTGGATGCCACTAGTACTTTATTTTCTCCCAGAATGCTTATAACTTTAATCTCTCCTCCCCACTGTGTCACTGTCTGTCCTTTGTCTGCTTTTGCCTTTTCAGTTCAGATACCGATCTCAACACAAACACACCAAAAGTTTGCTGGCTGCCTATGTCTGTCTCACCTGCACAAACAGGTGGCAGTACCAATGTTTTCTGTCTGCCTGCTTTCCTTCAGAGATATACAGTTTTCCAGTTTCCAGTTTTGCATTTGGGCCCAGTCCTTGAAATTTCTCATATCTGAGATTCTCCTGACTTATGTTTTGTACTGTGATGGAAGCAATACAATTTTGCATGTATCTCCTGAATGTTTCATTTACTCTTTTTTTGTCTGCCGTTTCTTATTCCATATTTACTATCTTCTTTGAGTTAACATTTTACTTAAAAAAATACCAATAATTACTAACTTAATGAATTCCTCTAAAAGTGTAGCTTAATTGATTAATACCAACGACCAAATCGTGCATTCGTGGATGACAAACAACAAGAAGTGCCACCAGGTCTTAGTCCCCTAAGTTTGTACTGCATCTTCTTTCATGTCAAACCTTTACCACTTCCATTAGATAGTTCCTAAGAGAGGTAATCAGATCAAGGAGAGTTAAAAAAAAAGAGCAATTACAGAATCAGGTCAGGAGAAAAGCTTTTAGACAACTACTCACATAGATTGTGTCTGGAAATGCACTACTGTATTAGGATTAAGGTAAATATGGCCATACTCAATATCTTGCAGGGTATCATGCCTGAGCTGGTCTCATATAACTTTTGGAAGCATGCTTAACAGCACCGGACAATGATTCACCTATAGATTTACATGTTACCAACATGGCTAAATACCAGAATCAGAACTTCGGCAAAAGGTAGATGTGGAGGAATAGTCTGCTTTATCAATGAGGAATACTTTAGCCCACTTTGTATTACAACAAGTACCATCTCTGTGCAAAGGACCTCTGTCTTAAGTGTAAATCTATACTATTTGTCATACAGAATAAATCAGATCAAGCCTTTTGTTGTTTTCATTGTTCCTACTTTTATATGCCTAAAATAGAGTGTACAGATGTGGTAGAAGCTTTGGATACAGCCAAATTAGTTTGTAGTATGTGAAGTGCAAAGCTCAAAGCCCTTTTCAACTTCTCCTGTGGTAACATCACTGGCACTGATTGCTCAAAGGTACTAATGGGTCCCCAGAGCTCAAACTATAAACTAATCTATCTTGAACTGACTTATCAGTCATTGTTTCAAAATGTACAACATGAAAAGGTGGAAGTTATAAGTTGCATTCTGAAGCGTCTGACTTATGGAACTATTTTTTGAATGCACAAACTGAAAGGCTGTCACTGATAGAACAGAATATCAATGAGTCAGCGGCAACCATTTCCATTGGGATTTAGCCATTCTGAAAAAGAAGATTAAAATTTACCCAAGCAATAAATCCTCAGAGACTAGGAAGAAATTCTGAATTAGAAAAAAATGCCTAAATAAATATGGGGCCAACGGAATGAAGAACAAAATTTTATCAAAGAAATTAAGAGTTACATTAAGAAAGGGAAGACTACTCTGTTTTTAAAAATGATCCAAGGAAAGTCCGCCAGGAATTTCATTCAGTCACTGATTCTAAGTGGGTTAAACTGCCTGGCAATTGATAATACATTTGTTACAAGTTAACATATTTATTTATATAGCAGATTTAATACAAATTCTGTTTTGGAAGATACAAATTCAGTGAAGTACAAGAAGTTAAGGGTTACTACAGATGTTGAAATAACTGTGATGCCAGACCATAAAACATACAAAATTATGTTCCTCTCATGGCAAACTTAAGGGCATGTGCAGACCACTTTCTTCTCAGAATTTTTTTTCAGTAGTCAATATACTGTTTAGCCGAGTCATTTATATCCTTAGAAGAAATTCATTGTATGTTTCAATGCCCTGCAACAATGGCCAAAGTGAAATATATATATATCTGGATCCAATTGCTCTCACTGCACTACCAATCAAGTTTTTTAAGATATATTATAACACGTCTTCTCCGATATAGTTAAGTGACAGTTGCTTACTTAAATAAACCTCTAAATATTCTTATGTCCTGTATGAACCTTATGATGAACTTATTTTTGGATATCATTACAATTTTGAATTGTTTATTTTTGCTCATGTAAAGGCAATAAACCTGATCAGGTTTGAACTATGCATCCAGAAATAAACCACTGCTGACCAATCATAAAATACTTTAAAAAGCAAAAAATGAGGTAGCAGTAGTAGATTTTTAGGCATTGTATCTCCAGTATATAAACACAGTAATAAGTGAACAAGTTGATATTTTATCACAATTATAAATCAAAAAATGTTTGCACTTATAAAGGCCATACATTTATTTTATTATGCTTATTTTTGAGAACAGCAAGCTACAATAAACACAAGTATTTAAAGCAGAATGCCAATTTGCAATTGCCACTAAAAAGTTGAGAGAATAAAGTCAGTAGTACATTATTAAAAAACGAAATGGACTGCTACAGTGAAACCTCACATAAAATGCTGCATTTATATTCAGTATTCAGCTAGAGAGAATAATAGTGGGCTGTGCCACTTCAGAATTAAACACCTTTTGCCTCTGTGCATTTGAAGTGCAGTCTGTGTGATTAAAGTACAGGGTACTTTGAATGTGACATTTTCTTATGATCATACAGACAACAAATAAGGCTTTGGAGAAGGTTAATGCTGAAATGTACAAACAATCTCGGCAGTTTAATATCAATCTGTTCATCCATTTTCTAACCTGAGTTTTTCCATTAGAAAATCAAAGGGATCTAAACCTTACCCTGGCACTCCGAGGGGGACATTTTTTCATTTCACAGCATATCTGTACACATACCCATGCTTACTCAACCTGCGCCTATTTAGAGATCTCTATTAATGACTTTTGGGTGTTAGCGAAGACTGGCATGCACACAAGAAATCATCAGTTTTAGTCGGACAATGACTGAGCTGCATTCAGGTACATTTAGCATTACCCAGCAGATCAATTTGCTATTATTTATCTATTGTAAAGTATACTAACACTTAACAGTCAGTCAGTCATTGTCCATCCCGCTATATCCTAACACAGGGTCACGGGGGTCTGCTGGAGCCAATCCCATCCAGCACAGGGAGCAAGGCAGGAATAAACCACAGGCAGGGTGCCAGCCCACCACAGGGCACACAAACTAGGGACAATTTAGAATCGCCAATGCACCTAACCTGCATGTCTTTGGACTGTGGGAGGAAACCGGTGCACCCAGAGGAAACCCACGCAGACACGGGAAGAACATGCAAACTCCATGCAAGGAGCACCCGGGAAGCGAACCCAGGTCTCCTTACTGCGAGGCAACTGCGCTACCACTGTGCCACCGTGCTGCCCATAACACGTAACATTTTCAAAAAAAATTTGTAAAATCAATCAATAATGTTTAAATTAATGCTCACGTGATAGTAAATCATTTTAATTTTCAAGCAATGAAGAATACAATTAAACTGAATGGAAATATGGATGAAGGTAAATTCTACCCAGTGGAGTAAATAAAGTTTTGCAGATTTTTTGAATGCTATTAATGCCATCAAAGCTTTGTTAATAACGTTTCCAGATTGTATGACCAAATCTGCAGCATAGCTATCAGTAAAATTAAATAAGCAAGTAATGTTTTTAATGCTAAAAAAAAAATGAACAAGTAAGAAAATTAATGGAATATCTTCCTTTCCCAGAGAATGGATATTGATTTTTGTGATTTAATGATACTATTCAACTGTGTAAAAACAACAAGCATAAGATGATAAAGGCCTGCAATAAGTGTGTTAAACTTTTGATCTAGTTGTTTAATGGTTACAATATTTCAGTAATAATTCTTTACATGTGGAGCTTTATATAGAACATGACGTCTTTGAGAACAAAATTATTAGGGTAACTTCTCCCAGTAATGTACATTTCTTGTCATAGTGGCAGTTATATTACCATCCTTTTTTCACACACTATAATTTCAGTTGATGACTGTCTGTTCTTGACATTTCATCTTATTAAGTGAACTATTTTTCTTGTTTATTCCCCTATGGCATGAAAGATGATAGACGTGTGGATACATTTCACATGAAGTCTCTTGGATTTTCTTCACTCAGAGCAATATTCAGTATGTAGAAGCTGTCACTAAGGTAATATGGCCTTCATTTCTTCTGAGCATCTTAAAGTCTCTAGTGTTTGATGCCTTCGACACTGACAAAAACATAATTTTAAGAAGGCAAAATTTGCGTACAAAGTAGTATACTTTTACTTTACATGTCCAAGGAATCTACTTTATTAATACTTTACAGTAAATCTATCAGCAATAATTCCTGACCTGAAAAAGTGTCTGTAATCTACTGTGATCCAATACATTTTGTAGTAACATCATGAAGAAACAATGATTATAAATAACTCTGAAAAATTGAAATATTAATAAGATTAATAATTTATAGTAAAGATAAAATTACACCATACATGTCCCTAAGTCACTTGGTCATTGGAATAGGTTTTACAACAGCAAACACAGATATTTTATAAATCTACGAAAAAAGCAGTTCCTTCTCAAATTAACAGAGTATGGGGGTGGAACATACTGTAAAACTGTATCATTAAAAAATATAAGCAGATACCATAACTGTTCTGATTAATAGATAAATAAATGAAAGGACAGCATTTTTTCACTTAAGAAACATAGCAAAAGTTAGACCTCTTATATCATTGAAAGATGTGGAGAAATTAATTCACGCTTTTGTTTTCAGTAGACTAGATTACTGTAACGAACTCCTCTCAGGACTACCCAAAAAAGACATAAATCACTTGCAACGAGTGCAGAATGCAGCTGCTAGAATCCTAACTGGGAAAAGAAAATCCGAACACATTTCTCCAGTTTTGATGTCACTACACTGGTTACCTGTGTCATTCAGGATTGACTTTAAAATACTGCTTATGGTTTATAAAGCCTTAAATAATCTCGCTCCATCTTATATATCGGAATGTCTGACATGTTATATTCCAAATCGTAACCTTAGATTTTCAAATGAGTGTCTCCTTATAATTCCAAAAGCTAAACTTAAAAGAAGTGGTGAGGCGGCCTTCTGCTGCTATGCACCTAAAATCTGGAATAGCCTGCCAATAGGAATTCGCCAGGCAAATACAGTAGAGCACTTTAAAACACTGCTGAAAACACATTACTTTAACATGGCCTTTTTATAACTTCACTTTAACTTAATACTGATACTCTGTATGTTCAATTCTTCATAATAATTATTCACAGTGGCTCCAAAATCCGTACTGACCCCAACTCTCTCTTCTGTTTCTTTTTCCGGTTTCTCTGTGGTGGCGGCCTGCGCCACCACCAACCTACTCAAAGCATCATGATGCACCAATATTGATGGACTGCAAGCCAGAAGTCTACGTGACCATCATCATCAGGTCCTTCCATGAAAACCCTAAATACAAAGAGGACTGTTTGACTTATGTTAGGTAGATTGCCCAAAGGGGACTGGGCGGTCTCTTGGTCTGGAACCCCTACAGATTTTATTTTTTTCTCCAGCCTTTGGAGTTTTTTTGTTTTTCTGTCCACCCTGGCCATTGGACCTTACTCTTATTCTATGTTAATTAATGTTGACTTATGTTTATTTTTTATTGTGTCTTCTATTTTTCTATTCATTTTGTAAAGCACTTTGAGCTACATTTTTTTGTATGAATATGTGCTATATAAATAAATGTTGATTGATTGATTGATTGAATGATGCATGTGCAAAAAGACAGAAAAAATGTATATTCCATTGCTTACATTTTTTTCTTGTTTAATTGTTGTTTTTTTCAGTTTTGAATTATTTTTCATGTTTTCATTATGCTTATTACTTATTAAGTATGTACAATGTCTGTAAATGTGTGGCCATTCTGTGTATTTTGTGAATAGAACCCCAAAAGACAGGTCCACCTTGACATCATTGCTGCTGGTTCCTCCCTCTGACTTACAAAGACAGCCAGAAAAAAGAATCCAATGTTTATTCAGTGAGTGCAGTTGGTTGCCTTTATTTGTAAGTATTGCTTTTTATTTGCATTTACTGTTTTTTCTGAATTTTACTGCTTTGAATTTTTGCTAATTGTATTATGTGTTGGACTTGTTTGACTAAAATTGCATTTAGACAAATCCCCTTTTGCTTTTTTGGGCATTTTTGTTTTGTTTTTTTTTGTCTTGTAATAAAAATTTTTATTTATAAAAAGTTCTTTGGTTAGATTGTCTTAACGAGCCAGAGTTTTACGATTTCTCACCTTATTGGAACATTTTTGAGACTCTCATGTAATTTTTAAACTTTTAAAGCCAGCTTCCCATGTCTGGGCCTGTGGGTCAAAGCCTACAGGTAGTAGTTGGGGACTGGTCGATTTTGGGTGAGACTATTTTTGGACAAGTGAAAATTGGTCCTGACCTACTTTTGGAGCTTCATTTAGGAGGCCTGACATTCTTTTTGCCATGTTCATGATTCCAAATCAAAACACTAACTCTATTACAACAACAACAACAACAACAACATTCATTTATATAGCACATTTTCATACAAAACGTAGCTCAAAGTGCTTTACATAATGAGGAAAAAAAATAAAAGACAAAATAAGAAATTAAAATAAGACAACATTGGTTAACATAGAAACAGAGTAAGGTGTGATGGCCAGAAAAAACAGAAAAAAAAATACATTAAATACATCCAGAAAAGGGTCTCAAAAAGCTTCAGCCTATCCCAGCAGCCATTGAGTAAAAGGCAGGATGAATCCCTACTACAGTACTGTAAATGAAACTGTAAAAATGATAATGTTGAAACAGAAAATGACTGAAATGTATCACATTAAATCAATAAAAGTAGAAAATTAAATGAAATTGTAAATGATTAACAATCATTTTCAATGAAATGCTTATTTCAGGCCGAATTCCTGAATTTATTGTTGTGATGGGATTATTACTGACTACTGACTGACTATTATGAGCTGCTCTCATTGCTAGCACCAGCCAAATTGAGTTAATGTAACCAAATTTTTCTACACCGACGTTCACTCATGCAAAAATCGCCTCTATGTGCATATGTACATTGAATCGTAATGCAATGTGAATAATGCACACCAAGCAGTAGTAGGCCAGCTCACAGAACATACAGTATGTAGTATCTGACTGATACAAAGGTATCAGACATACTTACTTACTGACCCAGGAAAATTCTCATGTTGATTGATACTTACTCAGTAAAGCTCTTGTGTACACATATGCATACTATATATAAAATCCATCTAGTAGTATCCTGTCTAAGTTAAGTGTCCATGAAAGTGACACAAATCAGAAGCTGTATATTGCCAAAAATAGAACATATTCTGTAGTCTTGATTGATGATTTCATTTTCAGAGTACAAATGCCTTGCAAACAGACTTTCAAAATACTAGTTATAAATAAGTTTTACAGCTGGAACACAGGCAGGGAGTTAATTACAGTGCAGGACACATATTATTAAGTATGAAGGAAAATTAAAGCTTAGTATCATCTGCATAAGCGTTAAAGTGAATATGATTTTAACAGTATCTCCCACCAGTAGTCTGTAAACACTGTAAATGACCAAGTACTGAATGCCTAAGCACACCATATCTAACTTCAGATCCAAATGATAGCATACATTTTTGTACATAGTAAAGTTAAGCAAGAACTATGCCACACAAGAATAGTCCCTGAGAACCCAACATTGTGTAATGGAATAGTCTGTGTATCTATCTGTCCAGTACTTAAGCAGTTCCCGCACACAGGTCTTGATGCAGGGCTCAATATTAGGAAGGGCTTAAGTGATGCACAGGCTTGCTTTCTTTGTTAAGAGATGGAACATGTTTTCCAAGTAATCCTATTAAGTTTAATTTCCCTTGATATTTTTGTGATTTTATTAGCAGATGAGCATTAAATAAATATAATGTATCTGGTTATTAAAAGAAAAGTGAACTTAGATAGTGTTACACTTGTTGAGACAGCTTAAGGGCTTGGGTGATGATAATTCCCCGCTGTTCCTCAGGTTGGCGCTGTGTACTGACGCCTTTCCTTTATCCACCCCCCCACAAAAAAAGTCCAACTACAGGACTTTGAATAATTACTAATTATCCCCAGCTAACCAGCTCTTTTAATTCCAAAGAATCATTCATTTATTGTCACAGTAGCTCATTCTCCATCTGATGAACCATTATATGCTGTAAACTTTTCCCTGGTGTAAATACTCTATAAGATAGTGAATGGTTGCTTACTCTAACTATAGTCATTCCTTAAGACATATCTTTAAAAAGAACAGCCAAAGAGAGACTTGTGCAGATTCCTATAAAAGTTCAACTGCTAAGCTAAATGTTCAGGCTGTCTGTAGACCAAAAAAAAAAAAAATACTGTGACGAATAATAAAGCAATGGAATTAATTACAAACAATAATTGAAAAAATAACATGCTATTTCCCCACATAGGAATGAAATTAAAATTAAATAACCACTCTTCACTGGAGAGGTTTTCTAGGAACAACATAATTGTGTTGGCAAGTGGGAAAACATGAAGACAGGAATGTTATTAACTTCATTTTCTGAGAAAGAAATGGCAAAGCAATTCACATGCAAGGTACAGAAAAATAGCAATATTAATAATAAGCTACTTTTTTGTTTAATTTTCTTTCTGAACCTGTAGCTGAAGATACTTAGTTTTCTTTTTATATTTTACATTGCTTTTTTGAATTACATACCTGGTACATAGTTTTTAAATGTTTTATTTAGAGGTTATCATATCATTGTGTTTCATCATTAAAAAAGCTTTATATTAAGTCATCATGGAAAGTAGCTTATAAAGAAATGTTACTATAACAGCCTGGAGTGGCTGGCGCCCTGCCTGGGGTTTGTTTCCTGCCTTGCGCCCTTTGTTGGCTGGGTTTGGCTTCAGCAGACCCCCATGTAGTTAGGATATAGCGGGTTGGATAATGGATGGATGGATACTATAACAGCCTACCCACCTAACTTGGATGACCACATGGAACACAACAGAAGCAACAACTAAAGCATAAAATTGCTTTACTAAGGGATCCAACCTCAGCTATACTGGAGATGACATCTTTTCTGTTATTGCTCACATAGAGCTCTTTAACAGCAGAGATGATAAAAATAATAATAATAATACATTTTATTTATTTGTAGGCACCTTTCTAAACACTCAAGGACACAGAACAATAGATAAGACACAGATTATAAACAAAATTAAAATACAAAAATTAAAATCAGAGAGAGCAAATTGTAATCAAAGAGAAAAAGCAGTCTTAAACAAATAAGTTTTAAGTTTAGATATGAAAAGTGAAAATGATTCAATATTTCTAAGCTCAGATGGTAGTGAGTTCCAGAGCTGTGGTAAGATGGATGAAGGGGATAGTCAAGTGGATGGAGGAAGAGGATCTAAGGGTACGGGAGGGAATGGCAACATGGAGGAGGTCAGCCAGATATGGAAGGGCAAGGTTGTGCATAGCCTTAAAACTTAACAGAAGAATTTTGAATTGAATGCGGAACTTAATTGGAAGCCAGTGAAGCTGCTGCAAAACAGGAGTGATATGGTGAATAGAGAGGGTTCTAGTAATGATGCGGGCAGCTGAATTCTGGCCAGCTGAAGCTTATAAAGAGATTTGCAAGAAAGACCAAAGAAAAGGGAATTGCAATAATCCAGACGAGAAGTGACCAGGCTATGAACAAGGACAGAAGTGGTGTGGGGAGTGAGGGAGGTGCGAATACGATTAATGTTACACAAGTGGAAATATGCAGACCAGGAGAAGTTATTGATGTGGGACTGAAAGGATAAAGTACTGTCAAGGATGACACCCAGACTCTTGACGTGTGAGGAAGGGGAGACAGAGGAATTATCAATAACAAATGAAAAATTATCAGTTTTTAATAATGTTGATTTTGTACCAATGAGGAAAGCCTCAGTTTTGTCACTATTTAATTTAAGAAAATTTGAAGAAAACCAGGATTTGATTTCTGCTAGGCAATCAATAAGCGAGGAGGATGGAAAGGAAACAGTAGGTTTGCTAGTGAAATAAAGCTGGGTGTTGTCAGCATAACAGTGGAAGCTAATCTTATATTTATGAAAGATATTTCCAAGGAGAAGGAGGTAAATGATGAAAAGGAGGGGCCCCAGAAAAGAGCCCTGGGGCACACCTGAAGTAACAGCAGTGGGTTGGGATGTGAAAGATTTAAGGTGAACAAACTGAGGATCTGAACCAATCTAGTGGAGTGGGTAATGCCAATCGAAGATAATCTATTGAGAAGAGTATTGTGACAAATAGTGTTAAAGGCTGTACTCAGATCAAGAAGGATGAGAATAGTAATTAAACCAGAATCAGCTGCCATAAGGAGGTCATTAGTAATTTTTATAAGTGGCGTTTCTGTACTAAGGAGGGGACGAAAACTAGACTGGAACTGTTCATACAGATTATTTTGAGATAAATGAGAATGAAGTTGAATAGCCACTATTTTTTCAAGGATTTTGGAAATGAAGGGTAGATTAGAAATAGGACAAAAATTACTGAAATTAGTTGGATCGGCACCAGGATTTTTCAGTACTGGGGTTATTGCAGCAGTTTTAAAAGATGAAGGAACAGTACCAGTAATGAGAGAAGAGTGGATTATAGCAGAAATAAGTGGGACCAGAGAGGGGAGGCAGGCTTTGAACACAACTGTAGGAGGGGGTCCAATTGACAGGTACATGGCTTAGACTTAAGATCTGAGATTTCTGAGAAAGTAGAAAGCTGAAAAGAGGAAAATGAGTGAGTTGGTGGGTGAAATTCAAATGAAGTACTGGAGGAATCAAAAGCACATGATAAAATGATCACATTGATTTCTGGACCATTTATTATCGAGATGAAATGTATTAGAAAGCAATGGTTTTATTATCAACAGTAAATCTGTCAAAAATGTAAAAAAAAACTGTTAATTACTTTATGTTCAATAGCAACATGTAAAAAGTCTGTATTCCTAGAAGCATGGCACCATGCAGAGTGCACGCACATGTGCCAGAAATATGATGTTTCTTTGTGGTGCCCACACTTGTTGCACACAAAAAAAATAATAGTTGGTGACTATTTCCAATCAGTGGGTGGCAGAATGTCCATGTAATGCTGTCTTGAAAGTTGTGGTAAGTCAGACACCTTGTGATAAAGAAATGCTTTTGGGGCAGCTTTCCACATTTGTATCAAAGTGCACCATCTAATTGATTGTTACTATCTTGAACACTGTCCTTACCATCATAAATATTCATCTTGGAACAAATCTAATTGATTTAAAATATCAGCAGCTTTGTACACTTTTCATGATGACATAACTATAGACACAGACTATTTTATAATACCATTTCCTGAAATGAATACATTCTGTGGCTATCCATTAGATGATAGCACTGTAGTAGGTAACTGAGGCATTGCAGCAAAGCTCACCAGTAAGTTGTCAATGTCTATAGTGGCTGCATACAGAGGTATGAGTTTTCTTGTATGTTACATCTTGATAGACTAAATGAGATTACAAATTTACTTGTAGCTTGTGCTCAAAGTGTTCAAATTCAATGCTAGTGTCAAAAATTAGTAAATCAGAAATTTTAACAATAAAATATTAAACTAAATAAAGGCAGTCTAAGTATTTCATCACCAGAGAATTTTCCACAACATAGTTTAATCTGACTTTGAAATATATTTTGTCTGAGATCATAAAATTTACTACAACTCACTGAGTGCATGATGCAGAAGCAGAGAGAGGATGTGCAATATCATTTTTAAAATTGTTTTCTTGAGATAGTGGAACCATTTTCTTTAAATCTTGATGAAATGAAATGTTTTTCAAAAGAGTATTGCTTAACAGTTTATTTGATGTCATATAAAGACTGGATTGCAGATCACTGAAGATCTTGTGTATAAAGTATAATCATTTTTGGACAAAAATGGACATTTTGCAAAGAATATGCAGGATACTCTGAAGAAGGAAATCAAAATACATTTGGCACATGGACAGCTATAATAAACTCACAAAATTGGGGAGGAAAGGTAGGTTTGCCCAAAAATAATCAGATTGGATCTCAGTACATTTGTTTACATATCACACACATTTTCATCAGTTGTCATCAGTTGTCATGTGTTAGCAAGTTCGCCAGGAGAAAAGGTTAAATTTTGTTTTCTCAGGATCTGAAAAAGATTATTCCATTAGCTTGAGAAAACAATAAAAAAAAAAAACAATGAGATTTCACTTAATCGAGAAAATGAATTAATTCCCTCTCAGCTTCTATAGTATGATGCGGCAGAGTGAAAAGGTTTTAGAAAATAAACCACAAAGTTCTCAGTGCTGACACTGTCACTGATTTACTTACTAACATTCAGCAATTATCTTAATCCACTGTCATTCCATCTATAGACATATTTAATATACCATGTATAGCACTTGAAAGCTGTATACACATAAATTATGCATATATAACAAGTCTCTGATGGACCTTGTCTCAAAGACATATACAAAAGCCTTTAGCTGGTTTCTTAAAATGCACAGAATATTGTTAATTATGCATAAATACTTGAAATTTCATTAACCTTTGTGTTTTTGTATTTTTTCTCCATTTATATATCACATACTAACTTCAAGGTTTGTCCTAAAGTAATAAACAGGGTTTATTTTTGACATTTTAAAATTTTGATTATTTTAGTAATGTTCCAAGTGAATAATTTGAATAAATAGGTCCAAAACAAATCAACCCCAACCCATGAGAAAGAGAGCTAGGCCAGCAGAGTAAAATTTTAAACTAGTAAAAAAATAAATAAATAGATAAATTAAAAAATGAATAAAAATAGAGTAAAAAAGGGGGAGAGAATCTGCTTCCTCAATTTAAATGCTTATTCTAAAATGTTATTGATTAGATCCTGCCAGGTTCTGAAAACGTTTTTTATAGATCCTCTTTTTCGATTTTACGATAATATATAACATCAGTTACCCACTGACTTAAAATAGGAGAGTTAGGATTCTTCCAGTTGAGCAAGATAAGTCTACATGCCAATAGTGCAGTAAAGACAATCACAGTTTCTTTGCTCTTCTCCACTTTAAGCCCATCTGGAAGTACACCAAACACAGCTGTTAGTGGATTAGGAGAGATTGTGACACCAAGGCTGTCTGAAAGGCATTTAAACATTTTGGTCCAGAATGATGTTAATTTGGTGCAAGCCCAAAACATGTGGCCCAGTGAGGCTGGAACTTGATTGCAACATTCACAGGTTGGATCTTGCCCTGGAAACATTTTGGACAATTTTAAATGAGAAAGATGCGCTCGATTTATAATTTTAAGTTGAATTATTGTATGCTTTGCACATATGGAGCTTGAGTAAATTCTGTGCATTGCTATCTTCCACTCCTTTTCCATTATGTTGAGGGAGAGATCCTTTTCCCAATGTACTCTTGGATCTTTGAAAGGGAAGGACTGTAAAATGGTTTTACATATTACAGAGATGCTATCTGAGTCCTCAAGACATATCAATATTTTTTCTGGCATAGAGGTAGGTGTGATGTGAGGAAAATTGGGCAGGTTTTGTTTAACAAAGTTTCTTATTTGAAGGTAGTGAAAGAAATGTGTTGCTGGAAAGTTAAATTTGGAGTGTAATTGTTCAAAGGATGCAAAGACGTTGTTTGTATGTACAGATCTCTAAGTGATTTAATCCTGTTTTTGAGACATTAAAAACTGTGTACTTTTGAGAGGGTGGAAAAATGTGGTTCAGAGGTGCCACAGATAAAAGCTTCTCAATCTTAAAATACTTCCTAAATTGGTTCACTGAGTGAGTGAAGCACAATTGGGTTGTTAATACTGTATACTGGCTATGACTTGTACTTATTGGGGCACAAAGCAAGGAATATAAAAAAGTACTGCTGGATTATATTTCTATGTGGACCAAGCCTGTGTATGTTCATCTGTTTGTGTCCATGTTTTTATAACTTACAGTATATATTTGCTGCCCAGTAATAACATTGAAAGTTTGGTAGAGCCATGCCAACTTCTGCCTTTAATCTTTGTAGGGTCACACTTTGGATACGTAGATGTCTTGAATTCCAAATAAATGAGGTTATGGTTGAATCCAATTTCTTAAAAAATTCTTTATTTATGTATAATGTTTTGAAATAAAAAAAAGATTAGAAAGGATATTCATCTTGACAGTGTTAATTCTTCCTGCTAAAGTGAGATGAAGAGTTGACTATCAATGCTTGTCTTGCTTAATTTTTTCCATACAGACGGCAACATTTTGTTGATAAAGAGCATTATGTTTACTTGTGATGTTTACCCCTAAGAATTTAAACTCATCTGCAATGATAAAAGGGAAGGTGTCAAATCTAATATTGCATGCTTGAGAATTCACTGGAAAGAGCACACTTTTATTCAAATTAACTCTGAGACCAGAAATCCTTTGAAATTCTGTTAGTGCTGTTAGGACTGCAGGCACTGTATTTTGTGGATCTGATATATACAGGACTGGTTCCTGCCTTGTGCCCTGTGTTGGCTGGGATTGGCTCCAGCAGACCCCCGTGACCCTATTCGGATTCAGCGGGTTAGAAAATGGATGGATGGATGGATGATATATACAGTACCATATCATCTGCATATAAAGACTTTTTGACAGTGAACTACCTGTGGTTCAATGGTGATTTCAAAAATCAGTAGTGACGAGGGGCATCCTTGTCTGGTACCATATTCTAGTTTTCTAGTATTCTGAATTAATGGTGTTAATAGAGACTGAAGCTTCTGAACTGGTATACAGTAGTTAGATCCATGCACAATAGTTTGGGCCAAACCCAAATCTCTCCAATGTAATGAAATGGTAGTTTCATTCAACCATATCAAATGCTTTTTCAGCATCCAACGATAATAATATCTACTCTGTGGGTGAATATATTACATTAAACAGGTGTTGAAGATTGGAAGCTAAGTGTGAACTTTGTGTTTGGTCAAATATCCTGGAATGTTTATCAGGGTCCTATACTATAAAATCAGTATTGTAACTGGTATTGGGGTGGCACGGTGCTGTAGTGGTAGAACTGCTGTCTCACATTAAGGATACCAGGGTTTGCATCCCAGTTTCTCCTTGTGTGGAGTTTGCATGTTCTCCCCATGTCTGTGTGGGTTTCCTCCCATAGTCCTAAGGCATTCGGGTTAGGTGGGTTGGCAATACTAAATTGGCCCTAGTGTGTGGTTGGGATGTGTGTATGTGTGTGTGATCACCCTGTGAACGACTGGCACCTTCTCTATGATTTGTTCCTGCCTTGTGCACTAAAAGCTACCTGTGGATAGGCTCTGGCTACCTCTTTAACCCATTTCAAAACTAAGCAGGTTAGAAAATGACTAACTGTCTAACTGGTGTTAAAATCAGGGTTAAGGACAGATTTAAGTAATGCAGTCTTTGGTGGCAGCAGCAGAAATTGAACATCTATCCAAAATTATAGTTGTTAATAAGCATTTGTCAAAACATAAGAATCTTAATAGAGTACCTAAACATCTATACAGAAGATTAAAACAATCTAAAAGGAAAAAAATGGGGACTAAATAATTGAACAAATTTTACACAAGCAACATAGGTGTCCCTTAAATAACCCTTGCCATGATGTAATTATGGTTTTGGAACATTTTGTTGTCTGTTTTGCACTTTGTGAACACAATACAATATTTTGTGTTTTGTTTGTTGGATAGTTGCCACCACTTTGTGGCTCTCCCTACATGGCTATATTGTTTACAGTTAGTACACCTGCTGACAGTTATGTGATGTCTTATGCCATGTTGTTCCTATAAAAGATGGTGGCACTCAGCTTCTGGACTCCCTGTATTGAATCTCTCTCAAATTGTGCATCCATTTCCTTTACTATTAACTTTGTTTTTTTTTAATTTATGTTGGGCTGAATACATTTTCCTTTACTCTGTTCTATTTTTTAATTTTAGTTTTGAAATATGTGTAATTAAAGTTTAATTTTGTTTTCAAGGAATAACTCATAGGTTTTTTGTGCTTTCGAAATCTTGTTGGTGCCACCATTTCTATTCCCTTTGCTTATTATGCAACATCTGTTTGTTAAAGGGGATGTGTTTCTGGAGATTGCACCGTATGACATCATTGGTGCTACTGTTTTTATTCCAACATTACGCACATAAGCATAATCCCTGATTATAAATATTTCCTTAATGCAGTTTTGGAATGGTTTCTTTACAAATACCACATGATAGTATTGACTTCATTGTTACAATGCTCACTTTGTTTCTTTAACAACAGTTTTCACTTCCCGATCCTTCTCCATCTCTCATTTCTCTGCACTACTCCTTGGAGTGGTACAAGTTGAAACGATAAGGTGCTTTGGAAAAAACTATTGTGCATGACTTTGAGTCTTGTGTTTCTGGTTGTTTTTTTTAGTATTATTAGCTCTCTCAGTGTTTTAACTCTTGCTTGATTTTTTGACTTCATGTATGTTGCACCAGAATGGAACTGGCAGAGAAAAGGATAGAGAGGATATGGTCTGAAGATGTTGGGCGCCTTGTGACCAAAACATAGAGAAAAGTTAAAGCCAATTGTAAGAAAGAAACTAAACATTTTATATTTACATTTTTACATTTATTTGCTTAGCAGATGCTTTAATTCATAGCTGTTTACAAAACAGGTCAACCTCAGTCTAGAGAACTGATTGCAAACAAGAGTTATAGAACAAGTGAAAAGTTCAGAACAAAATACAAGCTGGGTATAACTCCTAGGTTACAACATAACAAGGTTACAAACATAATAGCTAAGATCAGTTAGACAGAAAGCCATTGAAGAAGTCAGAATCTTAATTGGAGGTGGGAAGTTCCTTCCATCAACTAGGTGCTACACATAAAATGATTTTGTATTGAGAGTTGATGCCACACAGAGGTGGCATTGCCAAATGCTGTTCATCAGCAGACCTGAGTATCAAGAAGGAGCATAGGACCTCTATATACAGTATATATATATATAAGGGTGGCATGGTGGCGCAGTGGTAGCGGTGCTACCTCGCAGTTAGGAGACCCGGGTTCACTTCCTGGGTCCTCCCTGCGTGGAGTTTGCATGTTCTCCCTGTGTCTGCGTGGGTTTCCTCCCACAGTCCAAACACATGCAGGTTAGGTGCATTGGCAATCCTAAATTGTGCATGGTGTGTGTGTGCGTGCCCTGCGGTGAGTTGGCGACCTGCCCGGGATTTTTTCCTGCCTTTAGCCCTGTGTTGGCTGGAATTGGCTCCAGCAGACCCCATGACCCTGTGTTAGGATATAGCAGGTTGGATAATGGATGGATGGATGGATATTTATATATATATATATAGGTGCTGACCCCATTTGACTACTTTGTAGGCAAGCATCAAGGATTTTAACTTAATATGTGCTGGTACGGGAAGCACATATAGTGACATCAGCTAATTGAACACAAAGACGTTTGTTTTAGAATCAACACATTGTGGTGTTGGGAGTGATACCTAACAACAATAGGGCAGCTAATATGAAAAATAAACCAAAAATAATAATGAAATAAACAAGTTTTTTCACAGTATGATAATAAAAAAAAAATATTACAAAAGAAGGCTGCTCATGATATCTGCACTGTTTATAACACCAGAATCCTAAAAGATTATATAATTTTTACACATTATATCACAAATTTGTTAATTTCCCGGTTGCTACTTTCATTTCATTGTGATCAATATACTGTAGTCAAAAAATGGTGTGCAACCACATATGTCTAGCAACTGCATGTAGAATACCATGAGTAACTGATGTTGTCATTAAAGAACTACTTTGTTCAAATAAATCAACTTAAAAAATAAAAATGGATAAGTTAAAATATAAATAATAACACATAATTAATAAAATACTATTCAAATGCCACCAAATGCTGACAGATACTTTTCTAATGCACCATTAAGTAGGAACAAACACTACATGGCACACTGCAGTGCACTTAAGTGTATTTCATCTTCACAGTTGTGAAACATAAGTGTGACTGTCAATGAGCCCTGAGTTAGATTAGTGTCTTGTCCAGGTCTGTTCAGTGCTGCATAGGTGAGCTCAACACACCCCCTTACACATGACCCTGAATACTGAGTGTGTTTCAGAGTGTTCCCATTTATTATTCCTAAAAGTGGCAGATTTTAGCTTAGGCATATGTAGCAAAGTGCAACAAGCATACACATTAAAAAAAAATTATTTTGAATGCATTTCAAAGTATAGTCATTTGTAAGTAGTAAGAACAAATTTATAAAAATATTGATGAATATTATGAATTCAGAATGAAATGTCAGAGCCTTTCACAGTAAGGTTAATTATTAATGCAATATTGAAATATTCTACAGTGACTTGTTTAGTTAAAAAAAAATTAAATTAAAAATTAAAATTTTATATTATGTTCTCATTCTGAAGCAAAGCTGTCACTGCATATTGCAAAACTGACAGTTGAGATGTTGCCATATATTCCAAGAAATGAAAGTTTTTTCCATGTCATGTCAAGCTATCATTGTGACATTAGCATGCTAATTAATTCTCAGATTCTGGTAAAACTGCAAAATTCTTGTAGCATTTGTTTTTCTCTGTAAATATGCGCGTAAATATGTGTGGTTGCAGAGTTAAAAGTGGAACTTTGGAAGAAAATACACAGACACAGATAAAACGTTCAAACTCCACACAGAGAGCAGCCAGGGAAGGTATGAACCTGGTTTATGGGAGTTGTGAGGTAGCAGAATTACCTATCGTTATATTTACTGGACTGTCACTGAGAGATACAGGTAAAATTCTGTGACAGTGAATATCTTTACAACAAAATTTTCATTACAACAAAGTATTTTTATGGTCCTGACAGTTTCCCCATATGATACAAGTTTATAGAAATCTCGCTACTACGAAATACATTCAGCAGATACTTTCATTACAACGAAGTGCCCAAAAGACCTTGAAATGCCTGAATGAATCATCCACAGAGCAGTTAGTTCTGTGGCCGCAGCTCAGTTGTGAACAAAAATCCCCAAACAGAAACACTGTAATTTTTTTTTCTATCTTCTAACTTTCCTCGTAATGTTTTTTTTTTTTTTTCTGTTTTTGGTGGTGTTCAGTGATACCTTTTGCTTATTGCTCGTCAACATTTGAAAAATATCCATTGGAATTTAGCTCAATGTCAACCTCCTATAGAAATGGCAGACACAAAAAAATGACAACAGTTCATAATAGAAGAAAAAAAAACTTTAAATTTTTGCGGCTCTCAATTCCAGCAAAAAGAAAAAAGACGTTGCCAGTGAATTTGGAATTTCACCATTGACACTGTCAACTTTCTTGAAAGACCGATCAAAAAAAGAAGAAAATTCTTGGGTTGCAAATGTATGTGAACTGCTGCATTTGAAGATGTCAAAAAAGCAGTTTTTATATGGTTCAGTGATGCTCATTCAAGAAACATTCCAATTAATGTGCCACTCATTCAAAAAAATGTGAGGTTTCTAAACTCTCTTGGGACCTCCCCCAACTGGACAACACAACGAAGAGCATCCCGAAGTGCGATCACCACGTCTGTGAAAGACTGTTTATCTGTTGCCGGGGCAACAGGAGACTCACAGCTCTGCTGCGTCTCTCCTCTAAAGCAAACAGAAAAGATCTCAATGGGTGATGCAAGGAATATTGTAAATGCAGGGAACAGTATTACTTGGCCACTAACCTAGTCACAATCCTCCCTGACTTCTGTGTCTGTGTATAGGAGAGTGGTAGATCACGCTACAATAAAAAACCCTGCTATTCCTGTTTCAAGCTGAATAAAGCTGGTTTTGCTAAAGCACTGAGACTCAGCCTTGTGTTTTGGGGTGTAAGACAGGGACTTATGGCATGACCACAATCTTTTAGGATTAGCTTCTGGGGCATTTCGCTGCAGCGCTGTAAACCTGCTGTTGCCCTGCCCAGGCAATGGACAAGCAATCTCCCCAGACGCGGCAATTGCACTTTGGGACACACTTCAGTATGTCATCCCGTTGGTTTTTGGTGGGTCCCAAAAGAGTTCAGAAACCTCACAATATGAAGAAGAAGAAAAGAGTGATTTGGCGTCTGATTGATAACTGTGCTGTCCATAACATGCTTCCACATTTAGATAATGTTCGCATTGAATTCCTCTCACCCAATTGCACAGCAGTGCTTCAGCCATTGGATTTGGGCATCATTCGCACCCCGAAAGTGTATTATCTCAAGGAAATGCTGTGAAAAATTCTCATCAGCATAACTTATAGACAGGAGGAGATTAAAATTAATGTGAAAGAAGCTATTGAAATGATTGCAAACACCTGGACGCAAGTTAAAGAAAGCACTATACTGTAGTGACAAATACAGAATCTCATTACTATGAAATTTTCATTACAACTAAATATTTTTTAGGTCCCTGGCACTTCATTGTAATGGAATTTTACCTGTAATTAATGAAACACACTAAATCAGTAATACTGTAGCAAAACAAGGTTCTGGCATTTGGTGACCTGATGCATTTTTTTCTCATTATGATGCTCTTCTAAATAGCTAACTATTGTTAGAAGGACTGTGTGCTTTGTAACACGAAGTTAGTAATAACGTGCTTGTGGTGGGCTCACCTTTTTATAGACTCTGCATGGCTGTTGAAATAAAATAACTGGAAAGCATTTAACACTAAACTGGCCCAAATAAGTATATATATGTGTGTGTCCCTGCCTGATGAAAGAGCTCCTTTTCATTATTCATCTCCCTTTAGAGCTTGTTTTTCCAGTATGGGGCTAAAATTAGGATGTACATGAGTAAAAAGTCTAAATACACACACAGACAGATGTTTAGAGTGCACCTTTAAACCTAGAGAGAGAGAATATCTAAGGTTTTCACACCTAGTTGGTTTGCTTTGTTAACAAACTTCACACAGAAGCTGCTACGTCAGACAAGCAAGCTGGGAATTAGGGCAGTTAATGGTGTCAGTTGAAATTGAATTCAGAGCTGATATAGTAATATAGGCTCTGGAAACACCCTGACACACTAATAAAAATATGGGATGGATATTAATGTACTAGTACAATATAACAGTGATATCAGGTGCTTAAAGTGTTTGAGTTAGAAAGGGGGAGAGAGAGATTAATATTTCTATTATTATCCAAAACTGCAGCACTAGTTACGTTCACGTTACAACCTTCATTGCACTATTGAGATTTTTTGCTCAGATCAGATTTACCTGTCTTGACGGTTCACATTCATAAGTGAAAGTGATCTGTATCTAAATGTAATGTGAACACATCTGTCCTCCAAAGTGACATGCATACACACAGATACATTTGTGCACAAGTCATTTGCGTCACAAACAATAAAATACATACATGTAATGTTTGTGATATGACTCATGGTATTAAAACTGACAAAACAGAAACATTAATAGCTAGTGTGTGCATCGCTTGTTGTTCTGGGGCAGGGCAAATAGTTCATCAGCTGTACATGATTGAGATGTACAGTACATGATGAGGTCAAAAAGGTGAAACAAAAGCCAGATGTAGCCAGCATGTGCTGTTTTCGCAACAGTTGCTGGCACTGCTGCACTAAGAAATGTGTGGGTTTGAGAAAGGAGCTAGCAGTGGTGGGACCGTTACTGTTGTCACAGTTGTAGCTCTCATCCAATGTTGTCTTGCTGCATTTCCAGTGCTGGCTAGAAAAACACATGAATTCCAATCCGACAGTTATCATTCATGTCGCATGACCATGAACCGGATATGTGTCCAGTCTAGGACCATGTATGAAAATGATTCAATTCTGATTTGAAAACATCAGATTTCGGTGTCCTCACAGCCATAACAAATCATGAGATTTGTGTCACATTAAGACAAAAATTCGAATTTGAGTCACTTCAGCCTGGTAATATCAATGTAGTCCAAGCTGGCATGACCACACGTTCAAGGTATCATCCCACCCACTCTTTTTAGAGGGTTCTGTGTGACTGTTTCTTAAACCCACCAGTACCTTTTTTGCAAAGGCCTTTTCCAATTTATAACGTGGCTCACCTCCGTCCACAGCACTAAAGTAGCTTCCCACACCACTTCCTCTTTTATGATTTACTGGTTTTCTGTAAATAATAATAAGACCTATGGTTAACAGTATTTTTGCTTAGTATTTAGCTTATGGAGACATGGTTATCAATATCTTCTATTCTCTAGAAGAGCACATTTCTAAACAATTTAGCTTATTTTTTTAATACATGGAAATTTAATTAACCTGACAATAAAAGAAACTTCTGTCTAAAGTTTTTTGCTGTGTCCATTTATACTAAATAGCCATTTTGACATTAGTACATGTAGAAAACATAGTATGACATCTTAAATTAAAGCCTGCCAGCTATGCATATGTTATCCGTTATTTCTCAATACATTTGCATATTGTACGTGTCCATCATTTTACTGAAAACTGTACAGTATTGCACATGTGTTATTATAATGTTTTTCAGCCTAAGCAAGTACAATTTTAATATCTTGCATATCACACTCATTTGACAGGGTATTCCCTTATCAAGTATGGCAAAATGTTCTATAGCTGATGACTGCTGACAGACATTACAAAATAATCAGTGTGTTATTTCTAAAAGAAAAGAAATGTAAAAAAGGATAAAAACAAAGCATGCACCCTCAGCTCAGACTATACTAATGAAGAAAATGTAAGGCACTTTCATCAGCTACTACCCTTGCAGCACAGTGTGGTTAAACTAGTGGAAGCCTTAGGCTACATTATTCCAAGCTCTCTCTTAATCACATATATGGAGTGCATTGGATGGGATTGATGTTTTATGCTTTTATATATGAAAGAAACTGAGGAATTATCCTTTGTGTATGAAACGTCTCTTTGAAAATTGAAAGAGGGCATTGGTTAAACTGCATTCTTTAAGCAAAGTCTCAAGATCACAATCACAAGTGACACATTTCATGTGAGGTTCGCAGTATTTCTTAGAAACGTTTAAAGCAGAGCAAAGCAGGGAAATAAGAAGTCAACTCCATCGCTACAGTATAACCAGACTAAGAGTTTGTTAAGTGTTTATTCCCCTTCTCCAGAGACTTGCACTAAGCCAGGGAAGCTGAAAAGAAAAAATGGAGAAATAAAACATTCATAAAAAGAGTAATCCACAAAAAAAGACAACCAGAGGGGAGTAAAAAGTGTGTGAATTTATTTTGACCCAAAATTTGTAGTTTCTCCTTATATTTTTTGCAAGTATTCTGTATAAAATAAAAACAACATTTTATACTATACTACAAACTGGATAAAGTAGTATCATTCTCACAAATAAAACAGATGTCCTGCTTTTGCATTATATCTGATAGTACATTTTCTTTTCTTCTTTTTGAATAATTCACATGCAATGCAAAATCCTGCATAGCATAGTATAAAGGAAGTAATGCAAACACATATTAGCTTGAAAAGTCAGTGAAGTAGAACAGACTTCAGTACAGCGCTAAAGCTCTTTAGAATATTCAGTGACTACGAGGCTAAACATAGACAGAATGGGTTTTCTTGGTCATATTTCTCCCAGGCTATTAAAATCCAAATTACTTTTAGGAATAAAAGCTTTACTGATTTGCATTCTTTTAATGGAATCCACTGTTTATAAGCAGGTGCATTTGACACAAGTATTCCATCAGTTTACTTTGAGAGTGTCTTCCAGACCACATTTTATAATTTTCAACTGCATCTTCCCAATAAACAGAGCAATTATGGAATATGGATTATGAAAATGGCCACTAAATGTAGAAGAATCATTCTACGCAATCTAAACTGACTTACTCTGTAAAATGTTCCTTATTAACCACATAGGATATAATCAGGTTTATTTTTTAAATCTATGTTCTGCATGCTTCAGGGAGATTTCCTTATGAATGCTTGCTTTACAACATTTATTTAAAAATGTTAATATTTATGGTAATTGCTACATCCAGTGAACAATAGGATGTACTTAGGTTTTAGCAATTACCATGCATTTGCACTCAATTGTATTTCCAATTCATTGCTTAGCTAGTAATGTTGGTTTTATATATCCTCTTATTTTTTTCTCTAAGTCTTTCTGATGACTTGTCGTTAGCATGTATTAACTTAGAAATAGTTTTTGTGTGTTATGTGTGTGTGCTCAGGAAGAAGGGGTGTTCTGAAAAGAACTTTATTTTGGGGTTGGGAATAGAAATAGGTGGTGACACATTATCTAAGACACATTAAGTAACACAGAGCTTAAGTGAGTCATTTTAGCAGTTGGTACAATTTTATTAAATCCAAGCCACTGGCCAAAGTTACATCCAGTCTTTGGAAACTCAAAGATTTTGACAATTAGCAGTAGTATTGTCACATGTCTACAGTACATTATACTTCTTACTTTAATGTCCAAACAACATGCAACATGGTGTCACTCTCAGTCATTCTGATTATTTATAAACAAAATCAAAAGTTAGTTTTAAATAGCCTGCGAATAGAAAATGACAACAAAGCAACATTGTATTGACTCAAATCCCTTGAATGTCCGCTATATGAGTTATACAGCATAGTCATTTTAGAAGCAGGTAGCACAATATGATGTTCATGTTTTCTGGTGGACACAAAAGCACAAGAAGCCCGGACCAAGCATCACATAGGGAATTAACAGGTTGGTTTTTAGCCTGGGCTGACAGTCTGCTACTTTCAAGTCACGTGGCCTCCCATAGAACAAAAATGGAAGTTTAGAGACTTAGGCACATTATGAGTAAATGGCCATACTGGGAAAGGAGTGTGTCATTAAGTTTTAGCTAAGGTGCCACTAATGTGTTTGAAGCAGACTTCAATCAAAACAAATATTTATTTCTGCACTCATGCAAAGGCAGAAAGCAATTCTTGCTGTCTCTTAGGCCACTTAGGCACTAACACTATTTGGTTAAAGGCAGAATGTATAGATAGAACTTTCCAGGGGAATATTAGAAACTCTTTAAATAAATAGATAGTGTAAGGTTGGCTCATTCTAACATATTTTGGATTAGAAAATGAGATCATATATAGCATTTGATTTTCTACTTTGTTTTTTGATCAACAGTTACATATATCTGGGACTTTTAATACATTTAATTAGTTTGGGACTTTAAATAATATTTAATTCAGACGTGTGTTTCATGAATATCCCATTTATCTAAAGCTGATTGGTGAAAATTTAAATATATTCAAATGTGTTAAGTAAACAAACTTAACTGATTAAAGGAACCTTTTCTGTTAGAGTCTTCAGCCTGCCATGATGATTTGAAGAAGGCACACGTGGGATCCACATATAGGTGCAAATAAATGACGGCCATGTTGGAATTTTACCTATAATGACTTACTTACTGCATGAGGATGATGCAAGACTCTTTTTATTTAGTATTTTACGTTAAAATAGGTATATATATATATATATATATAAAATAGGCACCCCAAAATGACTAAAAAGGAAGACAATTAATAAGAAAAAATATATGACTTGTCAGTCACAGTTACAGTGAAGTATTATGCAGGTGTATTGCTGTTGGTTTAAAGGAGACCAAAATAACTGTAAAAATATACTGCATGTGCTGCCTTCCATACTAAAACAAATTGATCAACAGTGATTTTTGAAAAGAACATTCATACATACAACTGCATTCAAGCAGCAATGTGGCATGCAAAAATTACACCTACTAATGTTAATGTGCACTCATTAAATCACTAGTAGACTTAGTAAATGCCTACTTGCCTATTCACATGGAACATGTCAGTTCACTGGAACAACAAACAGCTAAGGTTATACAGTACATGTTGGATAATAATATAACCCTTCTCAAATGACAAATCATGTGTACCCTACTCTCTGACAATTGTGCATCAAAAGTGAAGCTTATATTTTGTTGAACATGACATTCTTTATTGATTTCAGCACTGTGGTATCAAAAGGCACTGCATTTCAAATTAGCAGGCTTTACTTATTTTTAGTCATATTTCAGATTTATCTTTTTTTCAGAATGATTTGAAAAACCATGCTTAGAACAAAGGCATATGCATTTATTTTCAATAACTTGCTTTTTAAGGATTATTTTTTTCAAAGTAACCACAACAACATCTAATTTTGGCTTCTTTAAAATACACAATCTACTATAATAAAATGCTACTTTTTGTGTGTGTGTGTGTGTATCTAGTCCCTGTGAGCAGTCAGTTTGACTTTGGTGGTAGGAATGATGGGACGATACATTAAGGGTGATAAGTTCAATTCCTAATTGTGATGTTGTTATCCAAAAAAGGAGTTAAAATGGAGCATTTCTAATGACCACAAAGTAAATAACATACTAAGCGACTTTGAGTCGCTAAATAATAATGAGGCACAACCCAAGTCCTTTTCAAAAATCAGAAGTATTCACATCAGGTAATGGGGGGGGTGGGGGGTGTCTGTCTACCATTGGTAGTAATCAAAAATCAGACAAGAGTAGTGAAAGGCACTTGGAAATGATTGAGAAGCAGGCTTTACAGATACACAATTGAGAGTGAAAACGATGGGCAAGAGAGTTTGAGACATACGATGATACCGAGGAAAGGCATAGGAGGGATGCTGAGGGAAATTGTTGGGAGAGATATCAAATGTTAAATGTTAGTTAGTATCTAATATTTCCAATGTAAAACCTGTACTACAAGTAAGTACAAATGAAGTTTGAAACTTTACACGTTCCAGTTTCTATCTGAGACTACATGTACATATACATACATACACACACACACACACATATATATATACACATACAGTTTATATATATATATATATATATATATATATATATATATATATATATATTTAGAACTATGCCGTCAAAAGTAAGAAGATATTTTCCTCAAAAGTAGCAGTTTGCACAGAAAACAGTAGTTAAAGTTACTTAATGACCTGTTTGACGAGATTTATTACCACCTGCAGTATAATGTAATTAATGTCAACAAGTCTAACCTTTTTTTCCAATTAGTAAGTTATTGACAGTGTCTTGATAACAGAGGAGAAATTAACACTCATTCCCAATTTCTCTACATGCCCACAAACATAAGCATACAGTTAATCAAATACTAGAGTCAGAATGCTTTGCAGTAAATAAGAAATACATAAAGGCATTCATTCTCCAAATGAAAGGTGATTACTGGTATTCTAATGCATACTGACATGTACTTAAGGAGAGGTCTTCTGTAAAGAGTCCCATTAATGATTTACTTCAGACAACATAGTGTCAAAATGGTGACTGCTTAAAATTCAATAGGCAAGCTTATTTTCAGTTTATTTATGCTTATGCATTCTGTCAGACTGATCTTAGACTTATATGTTTTGACAGGTTCCTTCCTTGAGCAAAAGTTTTATTTACTTTTGTACTGCATAGCTCATACAAATTTTCTTAGGGAAGAAAAATAAAAATTGCAATATATTTTGTTCATTAAGTGTACTGGATATGAAAGTCAAATAAATCAACAGCTAACTCAGCATAATTAATAAGTGACAGATTTATCCCTAAATCTTTGATGATCAGATATGATTAATTTGGAATTATCAACATACTTTTCATATCAGAACTGCTAGGGTATAACACAAAGCATTTATAATAAACATTTGAAGAATATTGTAATTTTATTTATTTAAATTGTACAGGTTATTTTACCTGCCATCTGCTCATGTTCAAGCACTATGTATTTTATCTTCTCTCATGTTTACAATGAAAGGCTTGGCAGACATACAGTACATCCATACATTTCCCAAAACTGTCAGTTATAAGGTTAAGGGGAATTCACAGCACACCACATATAATGAAGAACAATTGTGTAAAGTCCATTGAGATAAAGGAAGTGGCTGCCTATATCATATACCTTAAGCCTTACAGTATATTTTAAAATTAAACTATATACATTGCCAAATATATAACTTTGCATTATATATCTTTTTACGATTTCTGCCTTGCAGAATGGTGTTTTAGGGATGCTTTTGAGAAGGAGATGATACTGCTTCTACCTACATAAGTGCATTTCACTCCTTTGTTGGAAAACTATCAGCAACCAAGTTGTATTTATATCTTCTCACAAGATGAATTGTGTGTACAAGTTCCAGGTCTGATATATCTGTAGGATATGATTGTACTACAAAATAGTAATGTTCCCACGTATATAAACCTAAATGTAAAAGTGAACATCAACTGGGCTTATGCATGAATGCATGAATATGGCTGCTTCAGGTTTAACTTATGTAACGCAATAGGCTGGCATATCCACCTGTAATTCCTGTTCCAGGCAGGTTGTGCCCCTTAATAACTTTCTTTAAAATGTTTTTAAGGAATATGCCTTTAAAGATTTTTGTTATGATGGTCTCTGTAGCCTAGAATGACCTCACCATGGGCATAGCGATGCAAACAAGTACAGCAGATGTTTGCTGTACATGAAGATCAACAGCCGCAGCCTTGAATCACATGTATGAACAAATCAGAACAAATCACAGCACAGAAACTGCACTCAAAATAGTAAATGACATGCAGGTAAATGCAGACAGAAGCCATTTATCTGTTCTCATCCTCTTAGATTTGAGTGCCACTTTTGATACCATTGATCACAATATTCTTAGAAATCGCCTTAGTCAATGGGTAGGCCTCTCAGGCAGTGTCTTAAATTTGTTTGAATCCTACCTGGCAGGTAGAAAATTCTTTGTTAGTTGTGGTAATTATAACTCAAAGACACATGATATTCTACATGGTGTTCCACAAGGTTCTATCCTGGGTCCGCTGCTCTTTTTGATCTACATGCTTCCGTTAGGTCATATTATCTTGGGGCATAATATGAGTTACCACAGCTATGCTGATGACACGCAGCTGTATTTATCAATAGCACCTGATGACTCTGTTGTTTCACTAACACAATGTCTTACCTGTGTTTCTAAATGGATGAATAGTAATTTTCTCAAGCTAAATAAAGAGAAAACTGAAATTTTAGTGATTGGCAATAATGGATATAATGAGGTTAATAGAAATAAACTTGATGGATTAGGATTAAAAGTCAAAACAGAGGTAAAGAATTTAGGGGTAACTGTTGACTGTAACCTGAATTTTAAATTGCATATTAATCAGATGTCTAGGACAGCATTTTTTCACTTAAGAAATATAGCAAAAGTTAGACCTCTTATATCATTGAAAGATGCTGAGAAATTAGTTCACGCTTTTTTTTTCAGTCGACTATACTACTGTAACGCACTCCTCTCAGGACTACCCAAAAAAGACATAAATCATTTACAAATAGTGCAGAATGCAGCTGCTAGAATCCTAACTAGGAAAAGAAAATCCAAGCACATCTCTCCAGTTTTGATGTCACTACACTGGTTACCAGTGTCATTCAGAATTGACTTTAAAATACTGCTTATGGTTTACAAAGCCTTAAATAATCTCGCTCCATCTTATATATCGGAATGCCTGACACCTTATATTCCAAATTGTAATCTTAGATCTTCAAATGAGTATCTGCTTATTGTTCCAAGAGCTAAACTTAAAAAAAGCGATGAGGCAGCCTTCTGCTGTTATGTACCTAAAATCTGGAATAGCCTGCCAATAGGAATTTGGCAGGCTAATACAGTGGAGCACTTTAAAAACACATTACTTTAGCATGGCTTTCTCATAACTTCAAAGATGCTCTGTATATTCAATTAATTCATGGTGGCTCCAAAATCCATACTAACCCCTACTCTCTCTTCTGTTCTCTTCCTGGTTTTCCGTGGTGGCAACCTGCACCACCACCACCTCTTCAAAGCACCGTAATGTCCCTACATTGAGGGATTAAAGGCCAGAATTCCACATGACCATCATCATCAAGTCCTTCCACGAGAACCCTAAAAATAATGAGAATGGATCATTTATGTTAGGTAGAATGCCCAGAGGGGGCTGGGCGGTCTCATGGTCTGGAATCTCTGCAGATTTTATTTTTTCTCCAGCTGTCTGGAATTTTTGTTTTGTTTTTTCTGTCCTCCCTGGCCATTGGACCTTACTTTTATTCTATGTTAATGAGTTTTGTCTTATTTTAATTCTTACTTTGTCTTTTTTCTCTTTCTTCATCATGTAAAGCACTTTGAGCTACATTATTTTTATGAAAGTGTGCTATATGAATAAATGTTGTTGTTGTATGCTATAAAATGGGAGGAATGACTGGTACAGTATGACAGACCTTGAAGTAATTAACCTGAATGAAAAACACAGCAGGTGCATTCTTGCATACATCAACTTGATTTAGGATATTTTCATAACCATGATACAAACATCAATTAACAGCAGTTCATGACAATGAATAGAACAGTATAGAAGAATATTGACTAAAAGTCCAGATTTTATTCAAAAAGGGGGTTCCATTTTGGGTATTTGCAACAGAAACTTGTGTGAAAAACAATGTTACATTTTTTTTCATTCTATAATTTTGGTCAGTGTTTTTCAACCAGTGTGCTGTGGCATAGTGTTGCACCATCAGAGCTACTCACGTGTGCAGTGGAAATAAAGGTATAGCGTATCTGGTTCTGAAGCTGAGAGGGACAAGCTACACAAGTGGCGGAGACCTTTCTAAGGAGGACAGGACTACCTGGAGAAGCTGGCATAAAAGCAGCTCCATGATATCTATGTTGCAGACACAGTACTTAGAGCACTTGCGGACGTTTCTCCAGGCTGCTGGAATCCATTTGCCTGGGTGTGTGGTCCATCTCAGGTCTGGTGGATAATGTGTATGTTGCTTCTGAGGCAGAGTGGCAGGCAAAGTGACAAAACAGCTGGGAGATGCACCCGAAGTGCTCATTAAGTGCTGTGTCGGCAAATGCTGATATTGGAGCTGCTTTTTCATTGATTTCTCTGGTAATCCCATTCCTTCTGACAGTTGAGCATGTATATGAGATATAATGTGTTTGTGGTTAGTTAAAATGGTGGTGTGCTTTGGAATATTTTTGTTTGCAAAAAGTGTGCCACCACAAAAAAAAAGGTTGGGAAACACTGCTGTAGGTTAATCAGTTTAATGTTTTAAAAATTATAGTCTTGATTTACTAAGGGAAATGTTTTGATAAATATGTCAAAGCATGCTTCAAGCATAAAAGAAGCAAATACTGCATGACTGTAGACACATTGGCCTAGAAGGAATTATGTTTTTGCACCATCAAAATATTCCAAGATATTACTTGTGCTACAAGACTGCTGGAACAAAAAAAAAAAAAACAGACGTTTTTGTGACATAGCATAAATGATAAGTTAATAACCAAAATATAAAAAGATGGTGAAGAAATAAAGTACAGTTTCCAATAGAATGCAATTACAAGTGGGCCCTGCACCACTGGTGCGTAGCCCCTTAATTAGTCGATTGAGCACATAAATATTTTCCTTTAGGTGTCACCCTTTACATAGTCATACTCTTAATGTTTTTCACACTGCAGTTTATTCTTGCCTCTTGATATAAAGTAAAGTAATATTTACTGGCAAGGCTTTAGCTAATGATAAAAGGAGGTATTAGTGCCCATATAATTAGGAACCTTGGTTGACAGTAACACTGATGCATGTATGATGCACTGGTGTAAAACATCTGTCCCATATTTGTCACAAATAAGAAGTGTCAGCTTTGATATGTTCATTTTCATTTGAATAAATTAGCCCTGCTTTCATTGAATTATACCCATCTGTAAATTCAGTTTTCATTTTGAAAACTTAGGATACAATAATGCACATATTCAGCATGTTATATCCTTATGTCTAAAGTAAGGAGATAAGTAATATCAAGTGCATTATCTGCTCTTATCAGAATGGAAAGATTGCAAGCAATTGGCTTGGCTGACACCTCCTTGTGGTGAGATGTTTGTTAAGGGCATTACCACCTGGGGAGATATAGTGGGGAAAAAATTCAGAGAACACCATCTGGAATTGTCTGTAACATTGGATGTTATTAAACTCTTATTTTGCACATACAATACATTTATACTTGACTTGCATTGGTAAATCAGATTTAATGAAAAATAGAGCTAATGGGAAATGAGAATGAAGCTTTGTTTTGATTAGTATTTGTACTCGCCATTTCTTATTGGATTAATGTATTCACTATTTTTAATGGATGCAAAGGTTGTGTTGAGTTCATGTAAACAATTACAGATGTTGAAATAAATCTAATTATTAGTAATATTTTAAACAAGGTAATTTCAGCAAATATAAAAAATGCACATTTCACATATGAGTTTTTTTTTTGGAGCATTTTATTTCATTTTTATTAACCACCTAAAAAGATTTATTCTTATGACCTAAAAAATAAAAATGCATTTATTAGCGACTGTAATTCTAAATTTTCTATACATACACTAAGAAATACTTTTTACATAATACAATGACTGTTTAAAATATACTCTTTTAAGGAAAGAAATATATAAACTATTATTTGCCAAAGCTTTTCAAATAATTGCAGTAAAGGTAATGAGACTAGCTGATGCAGAACAGCAAACATGAGACTTTTTCCCATTTGTTCTGATCATTCCCAGAAGTCTTAACACTAAATGGAAAGAATCAGGAAGACAAGTGTTCATCAGCTGAAGATCACGATCTGACATTTCCATAAGCACTTTTTTGGAGTTCTCCATTCCTGAGAGATTTGTAACAGAATATGAAACCATATAATACACACAGAGCTTGGATGCTGAAACTCACACAGCAGTTTATTTTAATCAATACCCTTTTTTTCTGATTCCGAGCAGATGATGCGTAGAATCAGCCTCCTGACAGCTTTGATGTGTGGTGCATTAATAAACTCTGGCATTTGGGTTGATTACTCTCTCACAATTCTAACCCAGTCCAGGCAGCTTTTGACTAATCCAATCAGTACTTCTGTCCTAGACATGGCTGCCTCCTGCCTGTCCAGGTTTATCTTGCACTTTGATTTCACACAGTCCTCCAGTACAGAAAGTCTGACTTTGACAAGATATAGTGTTATTAAACCCTATCAGAGCTTCTAACCACCATGCCTATGGGATTATAAGAAGTGATTGATATGTGTCTCTCCATTTGTAATTCATTTAGAGAAGTGAGACTTGAAAAACTTTACTTTTTTTTTTGAAAAAATGCTCTAAATACTGGATGATTGTCCTAAAATACTCTAAAAGTATTGAATCAGTCTCCTAAACATTTAAATGTCTGAGAACAAAAGAAAGCACTTTGTGAAATTCAGAATTACTATTTTTTTCTAGATGATTTGTATACATATATACATACCCAAGGTAAATGCTTAATAGATTTAAACATTCTGAATTCAAGGTAATAGTCCATCCATCCATTACTAATCCACATAATTCAGAATCTCGAGTCCTTGAGACTATCATGGCAAAAAACAGGGAATCAGCTACGGACGGGACACCAATTTATCACAAGGCTTGTTTATAATTATCGCAACACATGACGAATTTAGAGGTGGCGACTAACTTCACATGACCAATTTTGAGCTGGGTACTTAGGGAATGTGCAGCTCAGATTCAGGGTGAATGTGCTAAATAAGTGTGATAATAGCATTTGTCCAGTACTTGTTATTCTGTCCTACCAAAAAGTATTTTTATTTTCATTGCATGTTGTTCTATCCAGTAAACATTAACAATAACTTTAACAACTTACTTGGACATTTAATTTTGACAAATATTTGATTAATTGCATTCCTCCAATTAATTTCAATTCACACCTTTTAATATGTCAAAATAAAATTCAGAGTAGTGGTGGCACTGTGATTAACTTCACTGTCTGACAACTCCAGGTTATGAAACCCTGCTTGGTCACTGTATCTGTGGACTCTGCATGTTCTCCCTTTACACACTTATGCTTTTCAATGTCTTTGTTGTAGTTTATGTCAGGTAAAAATATCCAGCTGCATCTATCATCTTTGCATTACATTTTTAACAAATTACAGGTTTATAGCAGCTCATCACTTGCCTCTAGATGCTATATTTCCTGACAGAAAAAACAATTCATTGTAAAATGACACCAACGTATGTGGATTTAACTTTAACAGTACCTATGACTGAAAATGGATGCTGTAGTTTTGGTAAATTCAGAACATTGCAATAACACCTTCTTAAGAATTTTCCAAGCTTGTCTTGAAAATAAAATAGACTCAAAGAAATATTCCTATTTTATCATTACATAATCCTTTTCAAAAGTTCAGTATAGAGAATATTATGAACTACAATGGGAAAATGGGGACCCATGGGTTTTATTTGTTAGGCTTTATTTGCAGGTGGAGAACCATAGTAATTAACCTATAGCATTTTGCAAATGAATTCTCTAAACCTGTTACATTCAGTTTCAAAGATCCATATCAAATTTACAGGCTAATAGCTTTATAAAGAGTGTCTGGCAACAGATTTGAAGTATTTTCTTTCTCTAGTGTTTGAAAAATTAGTCCTGACATCCAGAAGACAGAAGACTTTTTACAAACCCATAATAGCAAGTCAATGGTGCACTAAACATTCTACCACAGCAGAATATTTCAGAATTTGACTAGTCTAACTGATTACACTTTTTCTGTCATCTGGCTTCTATTCCAATTTTGAAGTTTTCTAACGTTTTTTACATTTTAGCCATATTTGTATTACAATAACGTCCTACTTTGCTTGCCTTGATCTCAGTTTGTTAAAGCCAAATGGGAGAACAACAATTCTCTTACTTTGTCTCCTGGTCTTTGTGCAGACAATGGTTTGTATCTGTCATTCTTAGAGTGACAGCACAGCAGGGTTGTAACTTGTTTAAACTCCCTATACAAATCCTTTGATATCTGGAATGAGTTAGTTGGCCTGAAAAATAAAAGTAATATCTTTCATATTGGTAAAATTAGTAAACATTATAACATTTGTTTAAAAATCAGAAGGCACTGTTCACAAAAATGGATATTAATGCTTGCCTCAATACCTCTGGACTAAACTTCCATTTACAGATGAGTTAGAGGTGAACAATGTTAAAGTGACTTTTCCAGTGATATTTAGTCATACCCTTCATTTATATAACCTTAACAAGTTGGAGGCAGTCAGCCACCTACTCCCGTGTAGCCGAGCACCTAATGTGACATACAGTAGATGTGGCTATTCATTCCAACCAGTCTATGACTCATTCCGCTAAAATCAAACAGGTTTGATTTTGTCTTTAGCTGTAGTGGAGGTTTCTGTGAGCATGACAGCTGACAACCAGTGAATGCTTATTTGAAACCACAATGCATTTTAATGTAGTTGTGGAATCAGGAACATGGGTGTTTTGGACCTCATAAACAATTTGTATAGCATATTCTCAGTCAGACAGCTAGCTACTGGTCTAAGTTTATGACTAGTTTTAATTTCACAAAGATGTTTATCGTGTGGTGATTGGTTATGTGGAGAATGAAAAAGGAAGGATAGGAACTGGGGGTTTGGTACATCAGATTGAGACAGTACGCATGCAATAAAGAAAGCCCGCTCAGAAGAACATCCATTGAATTCTGTGTTCGTGTCTCCGATCACCACATCACAAACCCAACATTTACACAATATTTAAGTTAAACCTGTGCGATACCCATTCCTCTATCCAGTTTTTTGGAGCCTCGTCACACCTGCCATAAAGTTCTCTACACTGAACATATACCTGGGGACCCCTTAATGCAAGGGAGCAGCACTACATCCATGCCACCATGCCCTCCGCCACCCATATTTTATACATCCTTTAATGAATTTCATCGTGAAAAAGATATCAAGTATTTATCTTAGCATTCTGAATGTTCATAGAGCAGGAATATCATGAAGTCAATGTGCGGCGATCGCTGCCGGAGCCTCTCAGTGCAAGAGGAAGTCGGGGAACACTTAATATAAAGCATTTAAAGTGCTACATTAATTTATGATGGGGTTTGAGAAAATCTAGTAAATTAAACATTCATTTTAAGAAGTTTAGTTTGCGACATTCTACTGACAAAATAAACTACTAGAATAAAGTGGAAATGTTGACTTTAATCTCGACATAAATGGCAAGAATAAAGTGGAAATGTCGAGAATAAAGTCAACATGTCGACTTTAATCTCGACATTTAGATTTTTTTTTTCTTCACTGTGTCCGTATTTTTTTTCCCACTGTGGCCCTAATACGCTTCCGTATTACACATTCAATGTGGAGACATCTTTTTTTATAGCCCCTTGCATTTTCTTTTTGACAACATTATATAATTGACATTGATAAAAAAAAAATGATACACATTTTGCCCAGAACATATTATTTATAAAATAGTAATACAGGATAAAAGACCTGTTTGACACATATTTTACAATGACCTCATTATGAGCTAGGTATAAACATGTTAAAAATGTCTTGTTCTAAACAAACAACATTGTATTTAAAAAGATCTATTTGAACAAAACTTCATTGCCATTATTTCTAACTAAATCATAATTTGTCAAATTGTTGTCAGTAAGACAGAAGGCTAAGCTGATTCGTGTGACACACGATCATTATAGAATGACAGAAAATGAGGTCGCCCTGCAAGTTACACTAACTCAGTTTTTCCCATGGGCTATTAGTTTATGTGCCTCAGGTACATTAAGATAGCCTGATTGACTTAAATTAGAATATGTTTGTTTGTATGTTTATGTATACATGTAAACAGGACCTAACAATTTGTCCTCACTTCATTGAAAAATGCATATTTTGCTGATTTAAAAATTATATGTTGTATTCACATTTTCTTTAGATAATACATTTATTCAGAATCAAAATTAATTTTATATATTCTAATAAATTAAAGAAAATGAAATGGTGCTTAAATGTGTTTGCAAACCACACATAAAAATATGTGGTTCAAATATCTTTTGTTGAAATAATAGCTTGTCATTTTGAGTCTAGCAGCTTTTAAACTGTTTAGTAATGATCATGCCCATTCTAGCTAAATAGGAAAGAGATTTGGATACAAAAGTTAAAAATACATTCTGAGTCAGTGTGGCAATGTTCAAGAAAGCAAGTGCTAATTATTTTTATTCGCTGCATCATTGCTCGATGGCACTAGAGTCTTCTGGGAATTTCAATTCAGCTTTATTTATATAAGCAAAAAAATGCAAAGAGGCATAATTTCTAAGCTGTGTGCTGTGCAGTTGAGGGATATGTACAATATCGAATATTCAACAATATGTATAAGCTATACCCATTTTGTTAAAGATGGATACATTTTAAAAGATCATTGGAACCTTCTACGTCTGGAAGTGACAAGAATAAAAAGAAAACTAGATTGTACAGCAATGAATATCTCAAATACAGTTTTACTGTTATTTCCAATAAACCCCAGTGTGTAGTTTGTCAAGAAGTGTTGTCAAAAGAAAGTGTGAAGCCGCCAAAGCTACTTCAACATTTAAATACCAAACGTTCAGACAAAATAAGACAAGCCTGTGGAATTCTTTGAAAGAAAGTTAAACTACCTCCAGAAAGACCAAGCCATTTTTACTTCGGCAACTACTACAAATGAAAAGCATTGCTACCAATTATCATATTGCAAAAGCCAGTAAGAAACATAAAATTGCCGAAAATCTGGTTTTACCGACAGCTGTTTACATGGTGCAAATAATGGTTGGTGAAAAAGAGGCTGGGAAGCCAAAACAGTCCTATCTCCAAAAATATGATCCAAATAAGAATAAGCAACATGGAAGAAGATATTCAAACACATTCTTGAAAATATTAAGAAGTGCAAGTACTTCTCAATACAGATGGACAAATGCACAGATATTTCCAACTGTGCCCAATTCATATTATTTGTAAGATATGATACAGAGAATGGTATTACAGAAGATATTTTTTTTTTTGTAAACCACTAGCGGCCAATACTACTGTAAAATGTTTATTTGACATTTTTATGCAGAGTATTAGTAAGTGCAATGTAAGGCTATATGCACCGATGGCGGCAAGTCTATTACAGGACATCAAAGTGATCTCTTTTTAAGATTATAAGAGATGATGCCAAATGCTACACAGCTACACTGTTTTTTACATCAAGAAACACTTGCATCAAAATCTCTACCTTCTGAAATGGATTGTATTTTAAAATATGTCATTAAAGTAGTAAATTCCATCAAAGTAAAAGTGTTGCACACTTGTATTTTTTGAAATATTTGTGAAGAGATGTGTTCGTTATATGAAAATCTTCTTTATCACACAGAAGTAAAATGGCTTTACCGTAAGAACATCCCTTATCTACGATGGAGCGTTCAATCAGAAGAAAATATGAAGCTTGTTTTAAATTAAAAGTCATTAAAGTGATGAAAGAAATTGGTAATGGCGCTGCTGCAACAAAATTTGATGTGTCTGAGAAACTGATTCAAGATTGGAGGAGGTAAGAAGATGTAAAAAAAAAATGTAAGTGTTGCATTTTTGAACAGGCGTATAAGTCGGGTTCTGATTTTATGATCGATTTTTCGGGTTTCAAGACCCGACTTATACACGACTATATACGGTAACTACTGTAGCATTTGCTGTTTTATGTTTAAAGTTGTTTATGTTTATGTTCCTACATCTATATATATATATATATATATATATATATATAAAATCCAACGTCTGTCTGTATCTCTGTCTGCTTTTCACAGATTTTGATAACTCTCAAATTTTCTATAATTTGCTTGAATATTCCGATTGATTTTGCAACTTCTCTCATCACACAAGTATCATCGTTCGCTTTCAGGAGCGATTTATTTGCGCTAATCTAAGACAGAGGCTGCGAGCCAAGGGGAGGGGGAAGTGTGATGTCAGGAGCAGGGAGCAGGGCGGGGCCCTCCACATTCACGCTCCAGCATCTGTTTGAGTCAGTCTACCTGTCGCCACATTTTGGAGTGTACCTTGACTCCACTTAGCTAGTGATAAATGTTTGTTTATTGGTTTTTAAAAATTGTCCTGTTTCACTACTATGCAGGCGGAGCCGGGAGACAGCTAGTATAAAATAAAAAAAATGTTGTGATTATGAAATAGGTTGCGAGACCTCCTAAAAGAACCATAAAGTGAGAAAAAGACCTTCATTCAACAGCCTAAATAAGACACTCCCAATCTAGCTAACTCTCAGCTACTATTTAGGTTTCTGAAAAGCACAAAAAGCAATAGTTTCACACATAAATTAATATAAAATGTCTGTTGTGTGGTCACTGTCGCTGTGTGTTCAGTGTCTTGGCCAGCTGAAGTGGTGGCAATGTCAATGCTTGTCATTATAATTGGCTGTCCTTTCTGGCAAAAGTTTGCCATAGACATATCAATTACACATGTCCAGCACCACGATCAGCTGGGGACCAATCAGCTAATGCCAATACCTTACTTTTATTTTTGATCTTGTTCAGATCACTAGAACCAAAATCGAAGTAAGAGTCCAATTCAGTGAAAATACACAAAACACTGTCCAGTGACTATTTTGCTGGATGTTGATGCTGGATGTTGATGCTGTTTTTGCTGTTGCCATTTTTAACATTGTTTGCTATTTGCTACTCACACAGATGCAGGGATTAACTAGTCTAACATTCCTCCAAACAAAGAGAGTTTACCTTTACAGAGAGTTTTTGACATTTACAGCTGATTATCACGTTTTAACCATGATTCTGTCGACAAGAAGGCGTTGGCACTTTTTGTCTTTTTAAATAATGTCGCAGCCCCCACAGCTCTTTATTGCGACCCTCCAGGTGGTCACGACCCACACTTTGGAAACCACTGTTCTAATCAAACTCTGGAATAACAACTAGGGTAGGAATGACTCTATTAATGATAAATGGCGTGCTTGTCTAGCCTGCCATCCCTACCTCAGATCCTTCAGTACAATTAAAATGATCAGGGTTTCATTGATATAACTTTGCATGGAGTCAAGCATGAAAGTATTAGTGTACCTGGATTAATAAAACCAGGTATACACACAATCCTATGCAATTTACCCTTCTTAAATCACAATCATCTTGTAAATGTGTATTCCACAACATAGCATGCAAGAGCATTCACAACATTATAGTGAGCCTATTCTGTGTTCTGGGAGGTTGGGAAGGCTTAAGGCACCTGCATCTGAGTGGGTAGGCACTATTACATGGCCCATGATTGCTGTTAAAATTAGTAGTATAGGCCATATGGAAAACTAAAAGTTCAGCCAGTTAACTTACCAAGAAGCCAGCAGTTACATACGGCATCATCTGTAAGTCGTCTGCCACCACTAATAATCATGAGTAGACCCAGCCAACCTAGCCATGATATCTGTCTGTCTCATCTTTTCATCAAAATGACTTGTGTATTAATGGAATGTAACAGCTCATGGTTAAGAAAAACATCTACATTCTAACTAGGTGCCCTTATTACACCCACACAATATAGAAACTAAATGTTGTCAGTTGGTTAATGGCTTAGCACAGTGGGCATGAAGGAGTCCACTGTTAGAATATGATACACTTGACCTGAGAGCCAGTTGCTTTAATGGTAACAACAAGTGGCCCATACAAACTGACTGAAAATGCTTAAGATCACCAGCTATTCATTTGGGATGACATATTTTCTGTGTTACACACCTCTGTACAAAGTGTTTACATCTTTTGGGGTGTTCCAGGGTAGATCTGTTTATATCAGAAACTATCCTGAGTAGATCTTTGTTTTCATGATACAATACTTCATCAAATTGAGTTATACAATTCAACTGGATGTTGTTTAATGCACGGAGCACCAAAATTTCCAAAAATACTGACTCAAATACACGGGTATGGATTTTCCTGACACATTTAATACGGGAAAGCATTTCAGCCTTACAGTGCTTGAATTTGTATGTAGTCACTGTATTGGTGTTAGTTTCTTCCTACATTTTAAAGACAGGCTATGAATTTAATTGACATCTCTAAATTGTCATTTGTGCTCTCTTTCTGGTTAAGTGTGGGTAGGTACATGAGTATGTTCCACAATGTATTCTTGTTCATATACATTTACTAGTTGATGCCTGGATCAGCTTGTACTCCCTATGACTCTAATCATGAATAGCTGATTTAGAAAACAGAAGGCTAGATATATTCTATGTTATGATTTGAGTTTGTTTATATTTTTTTGTTTTTCGCATGAGGCTTCGATTTTGAGGTTGATTATTTTTTACTGTCTTTTTTGACAACATTTTGGCTTGACAATGGATGCTTTCATTGGGGCTATGCTGATTGAGATGTCTTTGGCATACCAGTTTAAAGGTTCCCTCCAAAATAGTCCCTTGTATCTGAGATTGGATCAAATTTGTGCCTCACTTAATGTTTTCCACATTGACTGCCCATTTGGCAGTGAGTATAATAAAATTGAGGCTTCTGCCTTGTGCCTGTTATTTCTACAATATTATTGACCCCTTGAAGCACTATAATTAACTAACACAGGTTCAGTAAATTGAGGCAATGCTCTGTCTATATAGACCCAGAAGGCAGGTGAGTTACAGGTCATGATCTCAGAGACCACTCCTCTTAACAATGGGCTACTGCATCTTGACAACAGAACCACAAAATGTCTGCATTTGTAAAAAACAAAATGGCTGCACCCATGAAAAACAAAATGACAGAAAAGGTGCAAAAAGAAATTAAAAGCCCAGAAATTGTGTGAAATCTTTAATTTAATCACAAGATGGAACAGGAAAAATTTAATAAAAATTCTAATCACGACAGACATGAACGAATCAAGTAGATTTTGATGTTCATGTACTAAAAATCTTATATAAATTGCACAAGACAGAAGTTTTAAAATAATATGTTTATAATTTGTCCTTGTATGAGTTATTTATTTTTTCAATAAATTCATCTTTGAGTTTTGCACTTAGTCCTGTGATAGCTGTTTTGCATATTCATTATGGATCTTTTTTTAAACTAACAAGTATGAGTAAAAGAATTATGTCCTACCAAAAAGTATTTTTATTTTCATTGCATGTTGTTCTATCCAGTAAACATTAACAATAACTTTAACAACTTACTTGGACATTTAATTTTGACAAATATTTGATTAATTGCATTCCTCCAATTAATTTCAATTCACACCTTTTAATATGTCAAAATAAAATTCAGAGTAGTGGTGGCACTGTGATTAACTTCACTGTCTGACAACTCCAGGTTATGAAACCCTGCTTGGTCACTGTATCTGTGGACTCTGCATGTTCTCCCTTTACACACTTATGCTTTTCAATGTCTTTGTTGTAGTTTATGTCAGGTAAAAATATCCAGCTGCATCTATCATCTTTGCATTACATTTTTAACAAATTACAGGTTTATAGCAGCTCATCACTTGCCTCTAGATGCTATATTTCCTGACAGAAAAAACAATTCATTGTAAAATGACACCAACGTATGTGGATTTAACTTTAACAGTACCTATGACTGAAAATGGATGCTGTAGTTTTGGTAAATTCAGAACATTGCAATAACACCTTCTTAAGAATTTTCCAAGCTTGTCTTGAAAATAAAATAGACTCAAAGAAATATTCCTATTTTATCATTACATAATCCTTTTCAAAAGTTCAGTATAGAGAATATTATGAACTACAATGGGAAAATGGGGACCCATGGGTTTTATTTGTTAGGCTTTATTTGCAGGTGGAGAACCATAGTAATTAACCTATAGCATTTTGCAAATGAATTCTCTAAACCTGTTACATTCAGTTTCAAAGATCCATATCAAATTTACAGGCTAATAGCTTTATAAAGAGTGTCTGGCAACAGATTTGAAGTATTTTCTTTCTCTAGTGTTTGAAAAATTAGTCCTGACATCCAGAAGACAGAAGACTTTTACAAACCCATAATAGCAAGTCAATGGTGCACTAAACATTCTACCACAGCAGAATATTTCAGAATTTGACTAGTCTAACTGATTACACTTTTTCTGTCATCTGGCTTCTATTCCAATTTTGAAGTTTTCTAACGTTTTTTACATTTTAGCCATATTTGTATTACAATAACGTCCTACTTTGCTTGCCTTGATCTCAGTTTGTTAAAGCCAAATGGGAGAACAACAATTCTCTTACTTTGTCTCCTGGTCTTTGTGCAGACAATGGTTTGTATCTGTCATTCTTAGAGTGACAGCACAGCAGGGTTGTAACTTGTTTAAACTCCCTATACAAATCCTTTGATATCTGGAATGAGTTAGTTGGCCTGAAAAATAAAAGTAATATCTTTCATATTGGTAAAATTAGTAAACATTATAACATTTGTTTAAAAATCAGAAGGCACTGTTCACAAAAATGGATATTAATGCTTGCCTCAATACCTCTGGACTAAACTTCCATTTACAGATGAGTTAGAGGTGAACAATGTTAAAGTGACTTTTCCAGTGATATTTAGTCATACCCTTCATTTATATAACCTTAACAAGTTGGAGGCAGTCAGCCACCTACTCCCGTGTAGCCGAGCACCTAATGTGACATACAGTAGATGTGGCTATTCATTCCAACCAGTCTATGACTCATTCCGCTAAAATCAAACAGGTTTGATTTTGTCTTTAGCTGTAGTGGAGGTTTCTGTGAGCATGACAGCTGACAACCAGTGAATGCTTATTTGAAACCACAATGCATTTTAATGTAGTTGTGGAATCAGGAACATGGGTGTTTTGGACCTCATAAACAATTTGTATAGCATATTCTCAGTCAGACAGCTAGCTACTGGTCTAAGTTTATGACTAGTTTTAATTTCACAAAGATGTTTATCGTGTGGTGATTGGTTATGTGGAGAATGAAAAGGAAGGATAGGAACTGGGGTTTGGTACATCAGATTGAGACAGTACGCATGCAATAAAGAAAGCCGCTCAGAAGAACATCCATTGAATTCTGTGTTCGTGTCTCCGATCACCACATCACAAACCCAACATTTACACAATATTTAAGTTAAACCTGTGCGATACCCATTCCTCTATCCAGTTTTTTGGAGCCTCGTCACACCTGCCATAAAGTTCTCTACACTGAACATATACCTGGGGACCCCTTAATGCAAGGGAGCAGCACTACATCCATGCCACCATGCCCTCCGCCACCCATATTTTATACATCCTTTAATGAATTTCATCGTGAAAAGATATCAAGTATTTATCTTAGCATTCTGAATGTTCATAGAGCAGGAATATCATGAAGTCAATGTCGGCGATCGCTGCGGAGCCTCTCAGTGCAAGAGGAAGTCGGGGAACACTTAATATAAAGCATTTAAAGTGCTACATTAATTTATGATGGGGTTTGAGAAAATCTAGTAAATTAAACATTCATTTTAAGAAGTTTAGTTTGCGACATTCTACTGACAAAATAAACTACTAGAATAAAGTGGAAATGTTGACTTTAATCTCGACATAAATGGCAAGAATAAAGTGGAAATGTCGAGAATAAAGTCAACATGTCGACTTTAATCTCGACATTTAGATTTTTTTTTTCTTCACTGTGTCCGTATTTTTTTTCCCACTGTGGCCCTAATACGCTTCCGTATTACACATTCAATGTGGAGACATCTTTTTTTATAGCCCCTTGCATTTTCTTTTTGACAACATTATATAATTGACATTGATAAAAAAATGATACACATTTTGCCCAGAACATATTATTTATAAAATAGTAATACAGGATAAAAGACCTGTTTGACACATATTTTACAATGACCTCATTATGAGCTAGGTATAAACATGTTAAAAATGTCTTGTTCTAAACAAACAACATTGTATTTAAAAGATCTATTTGAACAAAACTTCATTGCCATTATTTCTAACTAAATCATAATTTGTCAAATTGTTGTCAGTAAGACAGAAGGCTAAGCTGATTCGTGTGACACACGATCATTATAGAATGACAGAAAATGAGGTCGCCCTGCAAGTTACACTAACTCAGTTTTTCCCATGGGCTATTAGTTTATGTGCCTCAGGTACATTAAGATAGCCTGATTGACTTAAATTAGAATATGTTTGTTTGTATGTTTATGTATACATGTAAACAGGACCTAACAATTTGTCCTCACTTCATTGAAAAATGCATATTTTGCTGATTTAAAAATTATATGTTGTATTCACATTTTCTTTAGATAATACATTTATTCAGAATCAAAATTAATTTTATATATTCTAATAAATTAAAGAAAATGAAATGGTGCTTAAATGTGTTTGCAAACCACACATAAAAATATGTGGTTCAAATATCTTTTGTTGAAATAATAGCTTGTCATTTTGAGTCTAGCAGCTTTTAAACTGTTTAGTAATGATCATGCCCATTCTAGCTAAATAGGAAAGAGATTTGGATACAAAAGTTAAAAATACATTCTGAGTCAGTGTGGCAATGTTCAAGAAAGCAAGTGCTAATTATTTTTATTCGCTGCATCATTGCTCGATGGCACTAGAGTCTTCTGGGAATTTCAATTCAGCTTTATTTATATAAGCAAAAAAATGCAAAGAGGCATAATTTCTAAGCTGTGTGCTGTGCAGTTGAGGGATATGTACAATATCGAATATTCAACAATATGTATAAGCTATACCCATTTTGTTAAAGATGGATACATTTTTAAAAAGATCATTGGAACCTTCTACGTCTGGAAGTGACAAGAATAAAAAGAAAACTAGATTGTACAGCAATGAATATCTCAAATACAGTTTTACTGTTATTTCCAATAAACCCCAGTGTGTAGTTTGTCAAGAAGTGTTGTCAAAAGAAAGTGTGAAGCCGCCAAAGCTACTTCAACATTTAAATACCAAACGTTCAGACAAAATAAGACAAGCCTGTGGAATTCTTTGAAAGAAAGTTAAACTACCTCCAGAAAGACCAAGCCATTTTTACTTCGGCAACTACTACAAATGAAAAAGCATTGCTACCAATTATCATATTGCAAAAGCCAGTAAGAAACATAAAATTGCGAAAATCTGGTTTTACCGACAGCTGTTTACATGGTGCAAATAATGGTTGGTGAAAAAGAGGCTGGGAAGCCAAAACAGTCCTATCTCCAAAAATATGATCCAAATAAGAATAAGCAACATGGAAGAAGATATTCAAACACATTCTTGAAAATATTAAGAAGTGCAAGTACTTCTCAATACAGATGGACAAATGCACAGATATTTCCAACTGTGCCCAATTCATATTATTTGTAAGATATGATACAGAGAATGGTATTACAGAAGATATTTTTTTTTTTGTAAACCACTAGCGGCCAATACTACTGTAAAATGTTTATTTGACATTTTTATGCAGAGTATTAGTAAGTGCAATGTAAGGCTATATGCACCGATGGCGGCAAGTCTATTACAGGACATCAAAGTGATCTCTTTTTAAGATTATAAGAGATGATGCCAAATGCTACACAGCTACACTGTTTTTTACATCAAGAAACACTTGCATCAAAATCTCTACCTTCTGAAATGGATTGTATTTTAAAATATGTCATTAAAGTAGTAAATTCCATCAAAGTAAAAGTGTTGCACACTTGTATTTTTTGAAATATTTGTGAAGAGATGTGTTCGTTATATGAAAATCTTCTTTATCACACAGAAGTAAAATGGCTTTACCGTAAGAACATCCCTTATCTACGATGGAGCGTTCAATCAGAAGAAAATATGAAGCTTGTTTTAAATTAAAAGTCATTAAAGTGATGAAAGAAATTGGTAATGGCGCTGCTGCAACAAAATTTGATGTGTCTGAGAAACTGATTCAAGATTGGAGGAGGTAAGAAGATGTAAAAAAAATGTAAGTGTTGCATTTTTGAACAGGCGTATAAGTCGGGTTCTGATTTTATGATCGATTTTTCGGGTTTCAAGACCCGACTTATACACGACTATATACGGTAACTACTGTAGCATTTGCTGTTTTATGTTTAAAGTTGTTTATGTTTATGTTCCTACATCTATATATATATATATATATATATATATATATAAAATCAACGTCTGTCTGTATCTCTGTCTGCTTTTCACAGATTTTGATAACTCTCAAATTTTCTATAATTTGCTTGAATATTCCGATTGATTTTGCAACTTCTCTCATCACACAAGTATCATCGTTCGCTTTCAGGAGCGATTTATTTGCGCTAATCTAAGACAGAGGCTGCGAGCCAAGGGGAGGGGGAAGTGTGATGTCAGGAGCAGGGAGCAGGCGGGGCCCTCCACATTCACGCTCCAGCATCTGTTTGAGTCAGTCTACCTGTCGCCACATTTTGGAGTGTACCTTGACTCCACTTAGCTAGTGATAAATGTTTGTTTATTGGTTTTTAAAAATTGTCCTGTTTCACTACTATGCAGGCGGAGCCGCGGGAGACAGCTAGTATAAAATAAAAAAAATGTTGTGATTATGAAATAGGTTGCGAGACCTCCTAAAAGAACCATAAAGTGAGAAAAAGACCTTCATTCAACAGCCTAAATAAGACACTCCCAATCTAGCTAACTCTCAGCTACTATTTAGGTTTCTGAAAAGCACAAAAAGCAATAGTTTCACACATAAATTAATATAAAATGTCTGTTGTGTGGTCACTGTCGCTGTGTGTTCAGTGTCTTGGCCAGCTGAAGTGGTGGCAATGTCAATGCTTGTCATTATAATTGGCTGTCCTTTCTGGCAAAAGTTTGCCATAGACATATCAATTACACATGTCCAGCACCACGATCAGCTGGGGACCAATCAGCTAATGCCAATACCTTACTTTTATTTTTGATCTTGTTCAGATCACTAGAACCAAAATCGAAGTAAGAGTCCAATTCAGTGAAAATACACAAAACACTGTCCAGTGACTATTTTGCTGGATGTTGATGCTGGATGTTGATGCTGTTTTTGCTGTTGCCATTTTTAACATTGTTTGCTATTTGCTACTCACACAGATGCAGGGATTAACTAGTCTAACATTCCTCCAAACAAAGAGAGTTTACCTTTACAGAGAGTTTTTGACATTTACAGCTGATTATCACGTTTTAACCATGATTCTGTCGACAAGAAGGCGTTGGCACTTTTTGTCTTTTTTTTAAATAATGTCGCAGCCCCCACAGCTCTTTATTGCGACCCTCCAGGTGGTCACGACCCACACTTTGGAAACCACTGTTCTAATCAAACTCTGGAATAACAACTAGGGTAGGAATGACTCTATTAATGATAAATGGCGTGCTTGTCTAGCCTGCCATCCCTACCTCAGATCCTTCAGTACAATTAAAATGATCAGGGTTTCATTGATATAACTTTGCATGGAGTCAAGCATGAAAGTATTAGTGTACCTGGATTAATAAAACCAGGTATACACACAATCCTATGCAATTTACCCTTCTTAAATCACAATCATCTTGTAAATGTGTATTCCACAACATAGCATGCAAGAGCATTCACAACATTATAGTGAGCCTATTCTGTGTTCTGGGAGGTTGGGAAAGGCTTAAGGCACCTGCATCTGAGTGGGTAGGCACTATTACATGGCCCATGATTGCTGTTAAAATTAGTAGTATAGGCCATATGGAAAACTAAAAGTTCAGCCAGTTAACTTACCAAGAAGCCAGCAGTTACATACGGCATCATCTGTAAGTCGTCTGCCACCACTAATAATCATGAGTAGACCCAGCCAACCTAGCCATGATATCTGTCTGTCTCATCTTTTCATCAAAATGACTTGTGTATTAATGGAATGTAACAGCTCATGGTTAAGAAAAACATCTACATTCTAACTAGGTGCCCTTATTACACCCACACAATATAGAAACTAAATGTTGTCAGTTGGTTAATGGCTTAGCACAGTGGGCATGAAGGAGTCCACTGTTAGAATATGATACACTTGACCTGAGAGCCAGTTGCTTTAATGGTAACAACAAGTGGCCCATACAAACTGACTGAAAATGCTTAAGATCACCAGCTATTCATTTGGGATGACATATTTTCTGTGTTACACACCTCTGTACAAAGTGTTTACATCTTTTGGGGTGTTCCAGGGTAGATCTGTTTATATCAGAAACTATCCTGAGTAGATCTTTGTTTTCATGATACAATACTTCATCAAATTGAGTTATACAATTCAACTGGATGTTGTTTAATGCACGGAGCACCAAAATTTCCAAAAATACTGACTCAAATACACGGGTATGGATTTTCCTGACACATTTAATACGGGAAAGCATTTCAGCCTTACAGTGCTTGAATTTGTATGTAGTCACTGTATTGGTGTTAGTTTCTTCCTACATTTTAAAGACAGGCTATGAATTTAATTGACATCTCTAAATTGTCATTTGTGCTCTCTTTCTGGTTAAGTGTGGGTAGGTACATGAGTATGTTCCACAATGTATTCTTGTTCATATACATTTACTAGTTGATGCCTGGATCAGCTTGTACTCCCTATGACTCTAATCATGAATAGCTGATTTAGAAAACAGAAGGCTAGATATATTCTATGTTATGATTTGAGTTTGTTTATATTTTTTTGTTTTTCGCATGAGGCTTCGATTTTGAGGTTGATTATTTTTTACTGTCTTTTTTGACAACATTTTGGCTTGACAATGGATGCTTTCATTGGGGCTATGCTGATTGAGATGTCTTTGGCATACCAGTTTAAAGGTTCCCTCCAAAATAGTCCCTTGTATCTGAGATTGGATCAAATTTGTGCCTCACTTAATGTTTTCCACATTGACTGCCCATTTGGCAGTGAGTATAATAAAATTGAGGCTTCTGCCTTGTGCCTGTTATTTCTACAATATTATTGACCCCTTGAAGCACTATAATTAACTAACACAGGTTCAGTAAATTGAGGCAATGCTCTGTCTATATAGACCCAGAAGGCAGGTGAGTTACAGGTCATGATCTCAGAGACCACTCCTCTTAACAATGGGCTACTGCATCTTGACAACAGAACCACAAAATGTCTGCATTTGTAAAAAACAAAATGGCTGCACCCATGAAAAACAAAATGACAGAAAAGGTGCAAAAAGAAATTAAAAGCCCAGAAATTGTGTGAAATCTTTAATTTAATCACAAGATGGAACAGGAAAAATTTAATAAAAATTCTAATCACGACAGACATGAACGAATCAAGTAGATTTTGATGTTCATGTACTAAAAATCTTATATAAATTGCACAAGACAGAAGTTTTAAAATAATATGTTTATAATTTGTCCTTGTATGAGTTATTTATTTTTTCAATAAATTCATCTTTGAGTTTTGCACTTAGTCCTGTGATAGCTGTTTTGCATATTCATTATGGATCTTTTTTTAAACTAACAAGTATGAGTAAAAGAATTATGTCCTACCAAAAAGTATTTTTATTTTCATTGCATGTTGTTCTATCCAGTAAACATTAACAATAACTTTAACAACTTACTTGGACATTTAATTTTGACAAATATTTGATTAATTGCATTCCTCCAATTAATTTCAATTCACACCTTTTAATATGTCAAAATAAAATTCAGAGTAGTGGTGGCACTGTGATTAACTTCACTGTCTGACAACTCCAGGTTATGAAACCCTGCTTGGTCACTGTATCTGTGGACTCTGCATGTTCTCCCTTTACACACTTATGCTTTTCAATGTCTTTGTTGTAGTTTATGTCAGGTAAAAATATCCAGCTGCATCTATCATCTTTGCATTACATTTTTAACAAATTACAGGTTTATAGCAGCTCATCACTTGCCTCTAGATGCTATATTTCCTGACAGAAAAAACAATTCATTGTAAAATGACACCAACGTATGTGGATTTAACTTTAACAGTACCTATGACTGAAAATGGATGCTGTAGTTTTGGTAAATTCAGAACATTGCAATAACACCTTCTTAAGAATTTTCCAAGCTTGTCTTGAAAATAAAATAGACTCAAAGAAATATTCCTATTTTATCATTACATAATCCTTTTCAAAAGTTCAGTATAGAGAATATTATGAACTACAATGGGAAAATGGGGACCCATGGGTTTTATTTGTTAGGCTTTATTTGCAGGTGGAGAACCATAGTAATTAACCTATAGCATTTTGCAAATGAATTCTCTAAACCTGTTACATTCAGTTTCAAAGATCCATATCAAATTTACAGGCTAATAGCTTTATAAAGAGTGTCTGGCAACAGATTTGAAGTATTTTCTTTCTCTAGTGTTTGAAAAATTAGTCCTGACATCCAGAAGACAGAAGACTTTTACAAACCCATAATAGCAAGTCAATGGTGCACTAAACATTCTACCACAGCAGAATATTTCAGAATTTGACTAGTCTAACTGATTACACTTTTTCTGTCATCTGGCTTCTATTCCAATTTTGAAGTTTTCTAACGTTTTTTACATTTTAGCCATATTTGTATTACAATAACGTCCTACTTTGCTTGCCTTGATCTCAGTTTGTTAAAGCCAAATGGGAGAACAACAATTCTCTTACTTTGTCTCCTGGTCTTTGTGCAGACAATGGTTTGTATCTGTCATTCTTAGAGTGACAGCACAGCAGGGTTGTAACTTGTTTAAACTCCCTATACAAATCCTTTGATATCTGGAATGAGTTAGTTGGCCTGAAAAATAAAAGTAATATCTTTCATATTGGTAAAATTAGTAAACATTATAACATTTGTTTAAAAATCAGAAGGCACTGTTCACAAAAATGGATATTAATGCTTGCCTCAATACCTCTGGACTAAACTTCCATTTACAGATGAGTTAGAGGTGAACAATGTTAAAGTGACTTTTCCAGTGATATTTAGTCATACCCTTCATTTATATAACCTTAACAAGTTGGAGGCAGTCAGCCACCTACTCCCGTGTAGCCGAGCACCTAATGTGACATACAGTAGATGTGGCTATTCATTCCAACCAGTCTATGACTCATTCCGCTAAAATCAAACAGGTTTGATTTTGTCTTTAACTGTAGTGGAGGTTTCTGTGAGCATGACAGCTGACAACCAGTGAATGCTTATTTGAAACCACAATGCATTTTAATGTAGTTGTGGAATCAGGAACATGGGTGTTTTGGACCTCATAAACAATTTGTATAGCATATTCTCAGTCAGACAGCTAGCTACTGGTCTAAGTTTATGACTAGTTTTAATTTCACAAAGATGTTTATCGTGTGGTGATTGGTTATGTGGAGAATGAAAAAGGAAGGATAGGAACTGGGGGTTTGGTACATCAGATTGAGACAGTACGCATGCAATAAAGAAAGCCCGCTCAGAAGAACATCCATTGAATTCTGTGTTCGTGTCTCCGATCACCACATCACAAACCCAACATTTACACAATATTTAAGTTAAACCTGTGCGATACCCATTCCTCTATCCAGTTTTTTGGAGCCTCGTCACACCTGCCATAAAGTTCTCTACACTGAACATATACCTGGGGACCCCTTAATGCAAGGGAGCAGCACTACATCCATGCCACCATGCCCTCCGCCACCCATATTTTATACATCCTTTAATGAATTTCATCGTGAAAAGATATCAAGTATTTATCTTAGCATTCTGAATGTTCATAGAGCAGGAATATCATGAAGTCAATGTGCGATCGCTGCCGGAGCCTCTCAGTGCAAGAGGAAGTCGGGGAACACTTAATATAAAGCATTTAAAGTGCTACATTAATTTATGATGGGGTTTGAGAAAATCTAGTAAATTAAACATTCATTTTAAGAAGTTTAGTTTGCGACATTCTACTGACAAAATAAACTACTAGAATAAAGTGGAAATGTTGACTTTAATCTCGACATAAATGGCAAGAATAAAGTGGAAATGTCGAGAATAAAGTCAACATGTCGACTTTAATCTCGACATTTAGATTTTTTTCTTCACTGTGTCCGTATTTTTTTTCCCACTGTGGCCCTAATACGCTTCCGTATTACACATTCAATGTGGAGACATCTTTTTTTATAGCCCCTTGCATTTTCTTTTTGACAACATTATATAATTGACATTGATAAAAAAAAAATGATACACATTTTGCCCAGAACATATTATTTATAAAATAGTAATACAGGATAAAAGACCTGTTTGACACATATTTTACAATGACCTCATTATGAGCTAGGTATAAACATGTTAAAAATGTCTTGTTCTAAACAAACAACATTGTATTTAAAAGATCTATTTGAACAAAACTTCATTGCCATTATTTCTAACTAAATCATAATTTGTCAAATTGTTGTCAGTAAGACAGAAGGCTAAGCTGATTCGTGTGACACACGATCATTATAGAATGACAGAAAATGAGGTCGCCCTGCAAGTTACACTAACTCAGTTTTTCCCATGGGCTATTAGTTTATGTGCCTCAGGTACATTAAGATAGCCTGATTGACTTAAATTAGAATATGTTTGTTTGTATGTTTATGTATACATGTAAACAGGACCTAACAATTTGTCCTCACTTCATTGAAAAATGCATATTTTGCTGATTTAAAAATTATATGTTGTATTCACATTTTCTTTAGATAATACATTTATTCAGAATCAAAATTAATTTTATATATTCTAATAAATTAAAGAAAATGAAATGGTGCTTAAATGTGTTTGCAAACCACACATAAAAATATGTGGTTCAAATATCTTTTGTTGAAATAATAGCTTGTCATTTTGAGTCTAGCAGCTTTTAAACTGTTTAGTAATGATCATGCCCATTCTAGCTAAATAGGAAAGAGATTTGGATACAAAAGTTAAAAATACATTCTGAGTCAGTGTGGCAATGTTCAAGAAAGCAAGTGCTAATTATTTTTATTCGCTGCATCATTGCTCGATGGCACTAGAGTCTTCTGGGAATTTCAATTCAGCTTTATTTATATAAGCAAAAAAATGCAAAGAGGCATAATTTCTAAGCTGTGTGCTGTGCAGTTGAGGGATATGTACAATATCGAATATTCAACAATATGTATAAGCTATACCCATTTTGTTAAAGATGGATACATTTTTAAAAAGATCATTGGAACCTTCTACGTCTGGAAGTGACAAGAATAAAAAGAAAACTAGATTGTACAGCAATGAATATCTCAAATACAGTTTTACTGTTATTTCCAATAAACCCCAGTGTGTAGTTTGTCAAGAAGTGTTGTCAAAAGAAAGTGTGAAGCCGCCAAAGCTACTTCAACATTTAAATACCAAACGTTCAGACAAAATAAGACAAGCCTGTGGAATTCTTTGAAAGAAAGTTAAACTACCTCCAGAAAGACCAAGCCATTTTTACTTCGGCAACTACTACAAATGAAAAAGCATTGCTACCAATTATCATATTGCAAAAGCCAGTAAGAAACATAAAATTGCCGAAAATCTGGTTTTACCGACAGCTGTTTACATGGTGCAAATAATGGTTGGTGAAAAAGAGGCTGGGAAGCCAAAACAGTCCTATCTCCAAAAATATGATCCAAATAAGAATAAGCAACATGGAAGAAGATATTCAAACACATTCTTGAAAATATTAAGAAGTGCAAGTACTTCTCAATACAGATGGACAAATGCACAGATATTTCCAACTGTGCCCAATTCATATTATTTGTAAGATATGATACAGAGAATGGTATTACAGAAGATATTTTTTTTTTTGTAAACCACTAGCGGCCAATACTACTGTAAAATGTTTATTTGACATTTTTATGCAGAGTATTAGTAAGTGCAATGTAAGGCTATATGCACCGATGGCGGCAAGTCTATTACAGGACATCAAAGTGATCTCTTTTTAAGATTATAAGAGATGATGCCAAATGCTACACAGCTACACTGTTTTTTACATCAAGAAACACTTGCATCAAAATCTCTACCTTCTGAAATGGATTGTATTTTAAAATATGTCATTAAAGTAGTAAATTCCATCAAAGTAAAAGTGTTGCACACTTGTATTTTTTGAAATATTTGTGAAGAGATGTGTTCGTTATATGAAAATCTTCTTTATCACACAGAAGTAAAATGGCTTTACCGTAAGAACATCCCTTATCTACGATGGAGCGTTCAATCAGAAGAAAATATGAAGCTTGTTTTAAATTAAAAGTCATTAAAGTGATGAAAGAAATTGGTAATGGCGCTGCTGCAACAAAATTTGATGTGTCTGAGAAACTGATTCAAGATTGGAGGAGGTAAGAAGATGTAAAAAAAAAATGTAAGTGTTGCATTTTTGAACAGGCGTATAAGTCGGGGTCTGATTTTATGATCGATTTTTCAGGTTTCAAGACCCGACTTATACGACTATATACGGTAACTACTGTAGCATTTGCTGTTTTATGTTTAAAGTTGTTTATGTTTATGTTCCTACATCTATATATATATATATATATATATATATATATAAAATCCAACGTCTGTCTGTATCTCTGTCTGCTTTTCACAGATTTTGATAACTCTCAAATTTTCTATAATTTGCTTGAATATTCCGATTGATTTTGCAACTTCTCTCATCACACAAGTATCATCGTTCGCTTTCAGGAGCGATTTATTTGCGCTAATCTAAGACAGAGGCTGCGAGCCAAGGGGAGGGGGAAGTGTGATGTCAGGAGCAGGGAGCAGGGCGGGGCCCTCCACATTCACGCTCCAGCATCTGTTTGAGTCAGTCTACCTGTCGCCACATTTTGGAGTGTACCTTGACTCCACTTAGCTAGTGATAAATGTTTGTTTATTGGTTTTTAAAAATTGTCCTGTTTCACTACTATGCAGGCGGCTGGGAGACAACTAGTATAAAATAAAAAAATGTTGTGATTATGAAATAGGTTGAGACCTCCTAAAAGAACCATAAAGTGAGAAAAAGACCTTCATTCAACAGCCTAAATAAGACACTCCCAATCTAGCTAACTCTCAGCTACTATTTAGGTTTCTGAAAAGCACAAAAAGCAATAGTTTCACACATAAATTAATATAAAATGTCTGTTGTGTGGTCACTGTCGCTGTGTGTTCAGTGTCTTGGCCAGCTGAAGTGGTGGCAATGTCAATGCTTGTCATTATAATTGGCTGTCCTTTCTGGCAAAAGTTTGCCATAGACATATCAATTACACATGTCCAGCACCACGATCAGCTGGGGACCAATCAGCTAATGCCAATACCTTACTTTTATTTTTGATCTTGTTCAGATCACTAGAACCAAAATCGAAGTAAGAGTCCAATTCAGTGAAAATACACAAAACACTGTCCAGTGACTATTTTGCTGGATGTTGATGCTGGATGTTGATGCTGTTTTTGCTGTTGCCATTTTTAACATTGTTTGCTATTTGCTACTCACACAGATGCAGGGATTAACTAGTCTAACATTCCTCCAAACAAAGAGAGTTTACCTTTACAGAGAGTTTTTGACATTTACAGCTGATTATCACGTTTTAACCATGATTCTGTCGACAAGAAGGCGTTGGCACTTTTTGTCTTTTTTTTAAATAATGTCGCAGCCCCCACAGCTCTTTATTGCGACCCTCCAGGTGGTCACGACCCACACTTTGGAAACCACTGTTCTAATCAAACTCTGGAATAACAACTAGGGTAGGAATGACTCTATTAATGATAAATGGCGTGCTTGTCTAGCCTGCCATCCCTACCTCAGATCCTTCAGTACAATTAAAATGATCAGGGTTTCATTGATATAACTTTGCATGGAGTCAAGCATGAAAGTATTAGTGTACCTGGATTAATAAAACCAGGTATACACACAATCCTATGCAATTTACCCTTCTTAAATCACAATCATCTTGTAAATGTGTATTCCACAACATAGCATGCAAGAGCATTCACAACATTATAGTGAGCCTATTCTGTGTTCTGGGAGGTTGGGAAAGGCTTAAGGCACCTGCATCTGAGTGGGTAGGCACTATTACATGGCCCATGATTGCTGTTAAAATTAGTAGTATAGGCCATATGGAAAACTAAAAGTTCAGCCAGTTAACTTACCAAGAAGCCAGCAGTTACATACGGCATCATCTGTAAGTCGTCTGCCACCACTAATAATCATGAGTAGACCCAGCCAACCTAGCCATGATATCTGTCTGTCTCATCTTTTCATCAAAAATGACTTGTGTATTAATGGAATGTAACAGCTCATGGTTAAGAAAAACATCTACATTCTAACTAGGTGCCCTTATTACACCCACACAATATAGAAACTAAATGTTGTCAGTTGGTTAATGGCTTAGCACAGTGGGCATGAAGGAGTCCACTGTTAGAATATGATACACTTGACCTGAGAGCCAGTTGCTTTAATGGTAACAACAAGTGGCCCATACAAACTGACTGAAAATGCTTAAGATCACCAGCTATTCATTTGGGATGACATATTTTCTGTGTTACACACCTCTGTACAAAGTGTTTACATCTTTTGGGGTGTTCCAGGGTAGATCTGTTTATATCAGAAACTATCCTGAGTAGATCTTTGTTTTCATGATACAATACTTCATCAAATTGAGTTATACAATTCAACTGGATGTTGTTTAATGCACGGAGCACCAAAATTTCCAAAAATACTGACTCAAATACACGGGTATGGATTTTCCTGACACATTTAATACGGGAAAGCATTTCAGCCTTACAGTGCTTGAATTTGTATGTAGTCACTGTATTGGTGTTAGTTTCTTCCTACATTTTAAAGACAGGCTATGAATTTAATTGACATCTCTAAATTGTCATTTGTGCTCTCTTTCTGGTTAAGTGTGGGTAGGTACATGAGTATGTTCCACAATGTATTCTTGTTCATATACATTTACTAGTTGATGCCTGGATCAGCTTGTACTCCCTATGACTCTAATCATGAATAGCTGATTTAGAAAACAGAAGGCTAGATATATTCTATGTTATGATTTGAGTTTGTTTATATTTTTGTTTTTCGCATGAGGCTTGATTTTGAGGTTGATTATTTTTACTGTCTTTTTGACAACATTTTGGCTTGACAATGGATGCTTTCATTGGGGCTATGCTGATTGAGATGTCTTTGGCATACCAGTTTAAAGGTTCCCTCAAAATAGTCCCTTGTATCTGAGATTGGATCAAATTTGTGCCTCACTTAATGTTTTCCACATTGACTGCCCATTTGGCAGTGAGTATAATAAAATTGAGGCTTCTGCCTTGTGCCTGTTATTTCTACAATATTATTGACCCCTTGAAGCACTATAATTAACTAACACAGGTTCAGTAAATTGAGGCAATGCTCTGTCTATATAGACCCAGAAGGCAGGTGAGTTACAGGTCATGATCTCAGAGACCACTCCTCTTAACAATGGGCTACTGCATCTTGACAACAGAACCACAAAATGTCTGCATTTGTAAAAAACAAAATGGCTGCACCCATGAAAAACAAAATGACAGAAAAGGTGCAAAAAGAAATTAAAAGCCCAGAAATTGTGTGAAATCTTTAATTTAATCACAAGATGGAACAGGAAAAATTTAATAAAAATTCTAATCACGACAGACATGAACGAATCAAGTAGATTTTGATGTTCATGTACTAAAAATCTTATATAAATTGCACAAGACAGAAGTTTTAAAATAATATGTTTATAATTTGTCCTTGTATGAGTTATTTATTTTTTCAATAAATTCATCTTTGAGTTTTGCACTTAGTCCTGTGATAGCTGTTTTGCATATTCATTATGGATCTTTTTTTAAACTAACAAGTATGAGTAAAAGAATTATGTCCTACCAAAAGTATTTTTATTTTCATTGCATGTTGTTCTATCCAGTAAACATTAACAATAACTTTAACAACTTACTTGGACATTTAATTTTGACAAATATTTGATTAATTGCATTCCTCCAATTAATTTCAATTCACACCTTTTAATATGTCAAAATAAAATTCAGAGTAGTGGTGGCACTGTGATTAACTTCACTGTCTGACAACTCCAGGTTATGAAACCCTGCTTGGTCACTGTATCTGTGGACTCTGCATGTTCTCCCTTTACACACTTATGCTTTTCAATGTCTTTGTTGTAGTTTATGTCAGGTAAAAATATCCAGCTGCATCTATCATCTTTGCATTACATTTTTAACAAATTACAGGTTTATAGCAGCTCATCACTTGCCTCTAGATGCTATATTTCCTGACAGAAAAAACAATTCATTGTAAAATGACACCAACGTATGTGGATTTAACTTTAACAGTACCTATGACTGAAAATGGATGCTGTAGTTTTGGTAAATTCAGAACATTGCAATAACACCTTCTTAAGAATTTTCCAAGCTTGTCTTGAAAATAAAATAGACTCAAAGAAATATTCCTATTTTATCATTACATAATCCTTTTCAAAAGTTCAGTATAGAGAATATTATGAACTACAATGGGAAAATGGGGACCCATGGGTTTTATTTGTTAGGCTTTATTTGCAGGTGGAGAACCATAGTAATTAACCTATAGCATTTTGCAAATGAATTCTCTAAACCTGTTACATTCAGTTTCAAAGATCCATATCAAATTTACAGGCTAATAGCTTTATAAAGAGTGTCTGGCAACAGATTTGAAGTATTTTCTTTCTCTAGTGTTTGAAAAATTAGTCCTGACATCCAGAAGACAGAAGACTTTTTACAAACCCATAATAGCAAGTCAATGGTGCACTAAACATTCTACCACAGCAGAATATTTCAGAATTTGACTAGTCTAACTGATTACACTTTTTCTGTCATCTGGCTTCTATTCCAATTTTGAAGTTTTCTAACGTTTTTTACATTTTAGCCATATTTGTATTACAATAACGTCCTACTTTGCTTGCCTTGATCTCAGTTTGTTAAAGCCAAATGGGAGAACAACAATTCTCTTACTTTGTCTCCTGGTCTTTGTGCAGACAATGGTTTGTATCTGTCATTCTTAGAGTGACAGCACAGCAGGGTTGTAACTTGTTTAAACTCCCTATACAAATCCTTTGATATCTGGAATGAGTTAGTTGGCCTGAAAAATAAAAGTAATATCTTTCATATTGGTAAAATTAGTAAACATTATAACATTTGTTTAAAAATCAGAAGGCACTGTTCACAAAAATGGATATTAATGCTTGCCTCAATACCTCTGGACTAAACTTCCATTTACAGATGAGTTAGAGGTGAACAATGTTAAAGTGACTTTTCCAGTGATATTTAGTCATACCCTTCATTTATATAACCTTAACAAGTTGGAGGCAGTCAGCCACCTACTCCCGTGTAGCCGAGCACCTAATGTGACATACAGTAGATGTGGCTATTCATTCCAACCAGTCTATGACTCATTCCGCTAAAATCAAACAGGTTTGATTTTGTCTTTAGCTGTAGTGGAGGTTTCTGTGAGCATGACAGCTGACAACCAGTGAATGCTTATTTGAAACCACAATGCATTTTAATGTAGTTGTGGAATCAGGAACATGGGTGTTTTGGACCTCATAAACAATTTGTATAGCATATTCTCAGTCAGACAGCTAGCTACTGGTCTAAGTTTATGACTAGTTTTAATTTCACAAAGATGTTTATCGTGTGGTGATTGGTTATGTGGAGAATGAAAAAGGAAGGATAGGAACTGGGGGTTTGGTACATCAGATTGAGACAGTACGCATGCAATAAAGAAAGCCCGCTCAGAAGAACATCCATTGAATTCTGTGTTCGTGTCTCCGATCACCACATCACAAACCCAACATTTACACAATATTTAAGTTAAACCTGTGCGATACCCATTCCTCTATCCAGTTTTTTGGAGCCTCGTCACACCTGCCATAAAGTTCTCTACACTGAACATATACCTGGGGACCCCTTAATGCAAGGGAGCAGCACTACATCCATGCCACCATGCCCTCCGCCACCCATATTTTATACATCCTTTAATGAATTTCATCGTGAAAAGATATCAAGTATTTATCTTAGCATTCTGAATGTTCATAGAGCAGGAATATCATGAAGTCAATGTGCGGCGATCGCTGCCGGAGCCTCTCAGTGCAAGAGGAAGTCGGGGAACACTTAATATAAAGCATTTAAAGTGCTACATTAATTTATGATGGGGTTTGAGAAAATCTAGTAAATTAAACATTCATTTTAAGAAGTTTAGTTTGCGACATTCTACTGACAAAATAAACTACTAGAATAAAGTGGAAATGTTGACTTTAATCTCGACATAAATGGCAAGAATAAAGTGGAAATGTCGAGAATAAAGTCAACATGTCGACTTTAATCTCGACATTTAGATTTTTTTTTTCTTCACTGTGTCCGTATTTTTTTTCCCACTGTGGCCCTAATACGCTTCCGTATTACACATTCAATGTGGAGACATCTTTTTTTATAGCCCCTTGCATTTTCTTTTTGACAACATTATATAATTGACATTGATAAAAAAAAAATGATACACATTTTGCCCAGAACATATTATTTATAAAATAGTAATACAGGATAAAAGACCTGTTTGACACATATTTTACAATGACCTCATTATGAGCTAGGTATAAACATGTTAAAAATGTCTTGTTCTAAACAAACAACATTGTATTTAAAAGATCTATTTGAACAAAACTTCATTGCCATTATTTCTAACTAAATCATAATTTGTCAAATTGTTGTCAGTAAGACAGAAGGCTAAGCTGATTCGTGTGACACACGATCATTATAGAATGACAGAAAATGAGGTCGCCCTGCAAGTTACACTAACTCAGTTTTTCCCATGGGCTATTAGTTTATGTGCCTCAGGTACATTAAGATAGCCTGATTGACTTAAATTAGAATATGTTTGTTTGTATGTTTATGTATACATGTAAACAGGACCTAACAATTTGTCCTCACTTCATTGAAAAATGCATATTTTGCTGATTTAAAAATTATATGTTGTATTCACATTTTCTTTAGATAATACATTTATTCAGAATCAAAATTAATTTTATATATTCTAATAAATTAAAGAAAATGAAATGGTGCTTAAATGTGTTTGCAAACCACACATAAAAATATGTGGTTCAAATATCTTTTGTTGAAATAATAGCTTGTCATTTTGAGTCTAGCAGCTTTTAAACTGTTTAGTAATGATCATGCCCATTCTAGCTAAATAGGAAAGAGATTTGGATACAAAAAGTTAAAAATACATTCTGAGTCAGTGTGGCAATGTTCAAGAAAGCAAGTGCTAATTATTTTTATTCGCTGCATCATTGCTCGATGGCACTAGAGTCTTCTGGGAATTTCAATTCAGCTTTATTTATATAAGCAAAAAAATGCAAAGAGGCATAATTTCTAAGCTGTGTGCTGTGCAGTTGAGGGATATGTACAATATCGAATATTCAACAATATGTATAAGCTATACCCATTTTGTTAAAGATGGATACATTTTTAAAAAGATCATTGGAACCTTCTACGTCTGGAAGTGACAAGAATAAAAAGAAAACTAGATTGTACAGCAATGAATATCTCAAATACAGTTTTACTGTTATTTCCAATAAACCCCAGTGTGTAGTTTGTCAAGAAGTGTTGTCAAAAGAAAGTGTGAAGCCGCCAAAGCTACTTCAACATTTAAATACCAAACGTTCAGACAAAATAAGACAAGCCTGTGGAATTCTTTGAAAGAAAGTTAAACTACCTCCAGAAAGACCAAGCCATTTTTACTTCGGCAACTACTACAAATGAAAAAGCATTGCTACCAATTATCATATTGCAAAAGCCAGTAAGAAACATAAAATTGCCGAAAATCTGGTTTTACCGACAGCTGTTTACATGGTGCAAATAATGGTTGGTGAAAAAGAGGCTGGGAAGCCAAAACAGTCCTATCTCCAAAAATATGATCCAAATAAGAATAAGCAACATGGAAGAAGATATTCAAACACATTCTTGAAAATATTAAGAAGTGCAAGTACTTCTCAATACAGATGGACAAATGCACAGATATTTCCAACTGTGCCCAATTCATATTATTTGTAAGATATGATACAGAGAATGGTATTACAGAAGATATTTTTTTTTTTGTAAACCACTAGCGGCCAATACTACTGTAAAATGTTTATTTGACATTTTTATGCAGAGTATTAGTAAGTGCAATGTAAGGCTATATGCACCGATGGCGGCAAGTCTATTACAGGACATCAAAGTGATCTCTTTTTAAGATTATAAGAGATGATGCCAAATGCTACACAGCTACACTGTTTTTTACATCAAGAAACACTTGCATCAAAATCTCTACCTTCTGAAATGGATTGTATTTTAAAATATGTCATTAAAGTAGTAAATTCCATCAAAGTAAAAGTGTTGCACACTTGTATTTTTTGAAATATTTGTGAAGAGATGTGTTCGTTATATGAAAATCTTCTTTATCACACAGAAGTAAAATGGCTTTACCGTAAGAACATCCCTTATCTACGATGGAGCGTTCAATCAGAAGAAAATATGAAGCTTGTTTTAAATTAAAAGTCATTAAAGTGATGAAAGAAATTGGTAATGGCCTGCTGCAACAAAATTTGATGTGTCTGAGAAACTGATTCAAGATTGGAGGAGGTAAGAAGATGTAAAAAAAAAATGTAAGTGTTGCATTTTTGAACAGGCGTATAAGTCGGGTTCTGATTTTATGATCGATTTTTCGGGTTTCAAGACCCGACTTATACACGACTATATACGGTAACTACTGTAGCATTTGCTGTTTTTATGTTTAAAGTTGTTTATGTTTATGTTCCTACATCTATATATATATATATATATATATATATATATAAAATCCAACGTCTGTCTGTATCTCTGTCTGCTTTTCACAGATTTTGATAACTCTCAAATTTTCTATAATTTGCTTGAATATTCCGATTGATTTTGCAACTTCTCTCATCACACAAGTATCATCGTTCGCTTTCAGGAGCGATTTATTTGCGCTAATCTAAGACAGAGGCTGCGAGCCAAGGGGAGGGGGAAGTGTGATGTCAGGAGCAGGGAGCAGGGCGGGGCCCTCCACATTCACGCTCCAGCATCTGTTTGAGTCAGTCTACCTGTCGCCACATTTTGGAGTGTACCTTGACTCCACTTAGCTAGTGATAAATGTTTGTTTATTGGTTTTTAAAAATTGTCCTGTTTCACTACTATGCAGGCGGAGCCGCGGGAGACAGCTAGTATAAAATAAAAAAAATGTTGTGATTATGAAATAGGTTGAGACCTCCTAAAAGAACCATAAAGTGAGAAAAAGACCTTCATTCAACAGCCTAAATAAGACACTCCCAATCTAGCTAACTCTCAGCTACTATTTAGGTTTCTGAAAAGCACAAAAAGCAATAGTTTCACACATAAATTAATATAAAATGTCTGTTGTGTGGTCACTGTCGCTGTGTGTTCAGTGTCTTGGCCAGCTGAAGTGGTGGCAATGTCAATGCTTGTCATTATAATTGGCTGTCCTTTCTGGCAAAAGTTTGCCATAGACATATCAATTACACATGTCCAGCACCACGATCAGCTGGGGACCAATCAGCTAATGCCAATACCTTACTTTTATTTTTGATCTTGTTCAGATCACTAGAACCAAAATCGAAGTAAGAGTCCAATTCAGTGAAAATACACAAAACACTGTCCAGTGACTATTTTGCTGGATGTTGATGCTGGATGTTGATGCTGTTTTTGCTGTTGCCATTTTTAACATTGTTTGCTATTTGCTACTCACACAGATGCAGGGATTAACTAGTCTAACATTCCTCCAAACAAAGAGAGTTTACCTTTACAGAGAGTTTTTGACATTTACAGCTGATTATCACGTTTTAACCATGATTCTGTCGACAAGAAGGCGTTGGCACTTTTGTCTTTTTAAATAATGTCGCAGCCCCCACAGCTCTTTATTGCGACCCTCCAGGTGGTCACGACCCACACTTTGGAAACCACTGTTCTAATCAAACTCTGGAATAACAACTAGGGTAGGAATGACTCTATTAATGATAAATGGCGTGCTTGTCTAGCCTGCCATCCCTACCTCAGATCCTTCAGTACAATTAAAATGATCAGGGTTTCATTGATATAACTTTGCATGGAGTCAAGCATGAAAGTATTAGTGTACCTGGATTAATAAAACCAGGTATACACACAATCCTATGCAATTTACCCTTCTTAAATCACAATCATCTTGTAAATGTGTATTCCACAACATAGCATGCAAGAGCATTCACAACATTATAGTGAGCCTATTCTGTGTTCTGGGAGGTTGGGAAGGCTTAAGGCACCTGCATCTGAGTGGGTAGGCACTATTACATGGCCCATGATTGCTGTTAAAATTAGTAGTATAGGCCATATGGAAAACTAAAAGTTCAGCCAGTTAACTTACCAAGAAGCCAGCAGTTACATACGGCATCATCTGTAAGTCGTCTGCCACCACTAATAATCATGAGTAGACCCAGCCAACCTAGCCATGATATCTGTCTGTCTCATCTTTTCATCAAAATGACTTGTGTATTAATGGAATGTAACAGCTCATGGTTAAGAAAAACATCTACATTCTAACTAGGTGCCCTTATTACACCCACACAATATAGAAACTAAATGTTGTCAGTTGGTTAATGGCTTAGCACAGTGGGCATGAAGGAGTCCACTGTTAGAATATGATACACTTGACCTGAGAGCCAGTTGCTTTAATGGTAACAACAAGTGGCCCATACAAACTGACTGAAAATGCTTAAGATCACCAGCTATTCATTTGGGATGACATATTTTCTGTGTTACACACCTCTGTACAAAGTGTTTACATCTTTTGGGGTGTTCCAGGGTAGATCTGTTTATATCAGAAACTATCCTGAGTAGATCTTTGTTTTCATGATACAATACTTCATCAAATTGAGTTATACAATTCAACTGGATGTTGTTTAATGCACGGAGCACCAAAATTTCCAAAAATACTGACTCAAATACACGGGTATGGATTTTCCTGACACATTTAATACGGGAAAGCATTTCAGCCTTACAGTGCTTGAATTTGTATGTAGTCACTGTATTGGTGTTAGTTTCTTCCTACATTTTAAAGACAGGCTATGAATTTAATTGACATCTCTAAATTGTCATTTGTGCTCTCTTTCTGGTTAAGTGTGGGTAGGTACATGAGTATGTTCCACAATGTATTCTTGTTCATATACATTTACTAGTTGATGCCTGGATCAGCTTGTACTCCCTATGACTCTAATCATGAATATCTGATTTAGAAAACAGAAGGCTAGATATATTCTATGTTATGATTTGAGTTTGTTTATATTTTTTTGTTTTTCGCATGAGGCTTGATTTTGAGGTTGATTATTTTTTACTGTCTTTTTTGACAACATTTTGGCTTGACAATGGATGCTTTCATTGGGGCTATGCTGATTGAGATGTCTTTGGCATACCAGTTTAAAGGTTCCCTCCAAAATAGTCCCTTGTATCTGAGATTGGATCAAATTTGTGCCTCACTTAATGTTTTCCACATTGACTGCCCATTTGGCAGTGAGTATAATAAAATTGAGGCTTCTGCCTTGTGCCTGTTATTTCTACAATATTATTGACCCCTTGAAGCACTATAATTAACTAACACAGGTTCAGTAAATTGAGGCAATGCTCTGTCTATATAGACCCAGAAGGCAGGTGAGTTACAGGTCATGATCTCAGAGACCACTCCTCTTAACAATGGGCTACTGCATCTTGACAACAGAACCACAAAATGTCTGCATTTGTAAAAAACAAAATGGCTGCACCCATGAAAAACAAAATGACAGAAAAGGTGCAAAAAGAAATTAAAAGCCCAGAAATTGTGTGAAATCTTTAATTTAATCACAAGATGGAACAGGAAAAATTTAATAAAAATTCTAATCACGACAGACATGAACGAATCAAGTAGATTTTGATGTTCATGTACTAAAAATCTTATATAAATTGCACAAGACAGAAGTTTTAAAATAATATGTTTATAATTTGTCCTTGTATGAGTTATTTATTTTTTCAATAAATTCATCTTTGAGTTTTGCACTTAGTCCTGTGATAGCTGTTTTGCATTTGCGGTGCTGTGAATAGTGCTTCTGGAAATCGCATTTCTATGCGTTATTCAAGACTGACACGAGAGAACCATATTATCCAAGTTTCTGATCCAAACCTTCTACATTTCTGCCTCTTGTAACCAAAATCATCTTTACTGCCTCCATATTGGTGGTTTCTCATAAGAATACATTTTTTTGTTTATAGCCACCCCACTATGCCACTGTCTTAACATGTTGTAGAATATTTCATAATAAAAAAAAGCTGGGAAAATCTAAGAAAAATGTGCCTTTCAGATTTTGTTCTTTTAAAACACTACAGTACATTTGTGTTTCCTACAGTATTTCTAATCCCGATTTCTCCATTACGGTGTTAAAAGAAGCTGTAGCCCTAAACAAGGAACCAGCTAGTGTTAATATTCAAACACATGATATGGTAAATCAGCACTGGAGAAAATTTTAGCCACTGAGCAACCTAAAATGCATGTTTGTGAAAATGTGGGAGGAAACTAGTGTACTTTGGGAAAGTCCACACAGATAGAGGGAAAAATATGCAAACTCCATCCAGGTAGTGACCAGGCTGGGGAATGAACTTGATTTCCTTAAGGTGTGAGGCAACAAATGTAACCCCTACCAGCAATGCACCCAGAATAAAATACTTGAAAAGTATTTATTTTCTAGGCGCTGTACAAGATTGAAACTTATATACTTGTCCATCCATTCATCCATCCATTATCCAACCTGCTATATCCTAACTACAGGGTCACGGGGGTCTGCTGGAGCCAATCCCAGCAAACGCAGGGCGCAAGGCAGGAAAAGAACCCTGGGCAGGGCGCCAGCCCACCACAGTGTATACTTGTCTCATTTGCTAAATAGTCTATATTAAATCAGGAAAATATAGCAAATAAAATCTGCAGTAGCAGATGAAGAAAATGAAACACCCCTGTCCAATCACTTAGAACTTTTTGGCCAGAACACCTGGCTGGGTTTGTAGTGTGGTAAATTCTTTTACTCATACTTGTTAGTTTAAAAAAAGATCCATAATGAATATTGCAATATGCAGTATAACAGATCATATTGTGATATTTATTAAAGATATCAATGGCGATGAAATTCAAGTTTTCTGTTCTTGATATTTTCAGATAGAACAGGTTTAAATTTATAAATACAAGGCTGCATAATACATAATATTAAGTTTATAGGTTTATAGAATTATTATAGTCAGTTGTTGCATACAATATGCTGTAAACAATTTGTATATGAACACTGAATGATGATTAAGATTATGCAAATTGTGTAAGAGTAAGCAAGACTATGGGGAAATACTTTAAATGAAATACTGGACTGTCAAAGAGATTACCTTTTAGCATTAGTATGTCTTTTATTTTTTATAATTTACAAGAAATCTTTTAGCTACATTAAAAATCATTAACAGAATAATAATTATTATTTACATTTATATAGCGCTTTTCTCACTACACAAAGCGCTTTTCATTGTAAGTGGGGAGCCATTTCAACCAAGAAGATCTTGAAATATGTGCTGTTCTTGAAAGAAAATCCTTATTTTAGTAAACACATCAATATTTGCAACTAAAAAGATCATAACAAAGGAACATTGTATAGAATTCAAAGAGGCCCATTACTTGTATGTGCTTTTTTGTCATGTACTGAATACGTGCTGTATGCATGGCAACATCTTATACAGAGCAAAACTCAATTCTGCTCATGCTGCACTTTCTTTGCTTAAGTGGTTTATTAATCAGAACAACTTTCAATGCTTACTTCATATTTTTACTTGTGCAACTGCTACATCATTTAATTTGACAGAGCAACAAGCATAAAATGTTCCATGCTTTGTTTACTCCTTATTAATGTGTGTTATGTTATTAGTGCATGCTTACTGTGATTGTCTCCTATAGAACACAAAAGTAAAAAAATAAAAATTAAGTTTACTTCAAAACATGGCACACTTGAACATGTAACCTTGCCCGTACATATAATTTCACAATGGTTTATATCCAGAAGTATATAAAGTGCTGCAACTGCTTTGTTATCAGGGTAATTGTATTTATAATAAAACAAATTGGGGAAACAAGTTTTACTAAATGGTTCTGGTCACTTTTATTTAATGTCTGTCTGAGGTTATGCATGTAGTCAAGTAAAAGACTATATGTATACAGTTGGGGTGTATGGAAAGGGCACCAAAGAAAGACCTTCAGGCCTTCAAATTTGAAAGTAGATTAGAATAAGGAAGTGTTGACTAGCCCTGGAAGAATTCTTTCTGAGAGGAGAGAGCTGTTTTCAAGGTTGAAATTTCTAAATTTGTAACCTGTCCTGGCTGAGAAGGGGTGAGGAACAATACCCAGCCTACATGCCACTATGATGCCAGGACAGAGGGCGACAACTTGTCAGGACTACATGCTCTCCTAATATTCTAGGTGGCAGCATCGCTGACCGATGCTACCTGTACAGACACCTGCAAGGCATGCTGGGAACTATAGTCCCATGGGGCCGCCTTCTCGGTTTCCTTATGTGCTGCCAGGATGCATGATTCTGACCTTCTGGGGCATCCATTTTACCCAGAAGTACTTCAAATGGGCTATGCCCTAGCACTGGAATTACTTCCGGGTCCAAGATAAAGAAGCAATTCTTCAATTTTTTGGACAAAGCTTGCCTGGAGGAGTGCAAGGAGAGTTGTTTTTGAATTGTAATAAATTTAATGTAGAGCAGAAAGACAAATGTAAGGAATATGTATTATATGACTATATTTAGCAGTATATACTGTAACAATATATAGTGTGTTAGTATCAGTAGGAAGGTATTACTTCAGCTTTTTCATTCAGTTTTCAATTATATTTCAAACATATAAATGTTAGGTCAATTAACAATCCAAAATTAAATAAGAATGTTTAAGTCCAAATGTCCTGCACCAGACTAATGGTTTCTAATCAGGTCTGGTATAATGGTCCATGCAATTCTGCACTGAAAAAGGTGACTTTAGAAAATAGACTGATGTTGTATCTATAAATATTTCTTTGTTTATTCTGCTTAAGAAGAGTGATTAGTGTATATATAAATATGGTAGTTTATAAGGATAATGTAACCTGTTGATGGTCATTTCAAATAAAGAGCTTTTCACAAGTAAGTAATTTTGAATTAAAGATAATGCCTTGGCCAACTAACCTATCCTAATAGGCTTTGAATGACTTTTTAAAAACATCTGTCTATATATGCACACACTAAACCAATAAAACTTTATGTTGTTTTGCATATTTTACTTTAATAGATTTTAATAGACCTTTAATAGATTTTAAAGTGTTAGTAAAACTGGTAAAACACCAAAAGTGTACATTAGATGAAACACATAATGGCAGGCTAGTTTGTAGTTTGCTACCAAGGCAAGAGAAAGCTGTAAGAAGTGTAAATCCCACATAATTTGACTTACATCTTATTTGAGGTTTGTAGATTATTTCCAGAAATGAAGCAGCATCTTGGGAGAGCACATTCTCATTCTTTTTTTTTTTTATTATGGAGAAGGATGATGACCACCAAATCACTACATCAAAGGTCAGCAATCAACAGCCCACGGGCCTCATTTGGTCCACCACCAAAATTTGAATGGCCCTCGAATAATTAATTATTTTAAGTGTGTAACAAAATGTGCAAAGTTTAATGTAAACATCTGTTTAACTTCAGGGCAACCACACTCCAGTCCTTGCGCCATAATTGGGACACCCAACTGCCAAAAAGACAAAAGAAGAAGAAGAGGACATCTGAGCAACGGTGATGTACCCGAGAGTTGCATTATCAATGTTCTCAATCACTATAAAAGAGAACAACTTTTTGGGGCTAGCAATCAGCTGATGACTACTGAATTGAGTGATGTCTCACAAGAACCAGATATTTGTTGGCTACTCCACTAGGAAAGGGAGGCATTTCACCCGGTGTGTGAACAGTGGTCTTGTCCATCTTGCAAAAGGTTGATAGCAAATAAGCAGAATTACTGCTGAGGAAGACGATTTATCTGATGGCCCCGTCAGTCACATGGGACCCTGCACAATTTGTTGGAAACAGTTCTTCAGGTATCAGGTTGGCACAGTATTTTATCAGTTTTGTATGAGTAAACTTTTAACTAATAATTTATATAGATTTTTTTTATTATTCACAGTAAACTTTAATCTGTAAGACATACACATGGTTCTAAATGAAAAATTGACTCAGAGTGCAGAGTATTTCAATAATTTTGGATTGATAAATATTTCTTTATTTAAAATTTTGGAAAACCAGTGTGCCTAGTGTATAATTCTAGTGTTGTGGTAAATAAGGAATACAATATAAAGATATATTATGAAACTAAACATCCTAATTTAAACAGACTTTCTAGGTAATTCAGAATAGATGAAATTCAAAAAGGTCAAGTAGGCCTAAAAAACAGTCAGAAATATTTAAAACTGGAATCCCTGAAGTCTGCAAAACTATTCGTAATGCCGGGCCACTTTAGTTTTAATCACACCTCCTCATCACTGTGTTAGTTGCGCACCGATATCGCCTTTGTTTTTCAAATGTGTTAATCAGCTGCAGGCAGACAGACTGCTATCCCATCCCCCACCAAGGCAGCTGAACTCAGATACAAAATTCTCACAGGTGTCTGTTTATCTGGGAGTGAGGTGTCTGGAATTGTATAGCAAAATAATATATCGTTATTTGATATACATACATATCAAGTGTTGTGTGAGCTGCTGATTAACTGTACAGACTGCATCTCTGTTGTTGGTCATTAGCACTAAAACATAAGTAATATGACAGTTATAATTTGTTACTAACCCTTACCTATTCTGTTTCTCCTCTTGTTAATCAAATGTGGCAATTGGTGCCACTGCCCACCTGTCAAGTTGTTTTGCCTGCCTAAGGAAAAGTCATCTCTGATGAAGGATTGCAGCAATCATGAGGTAGAGAGGTCCTTTTTTCAGATTGGCTGGCCCAGCACTGACTCAGCTGTGGGATGGCCAATAGGGGGAGGCAGCTTGATGGCCCAGAACTCCAGGACTCTGAACAAATTAAAATCGTATTATGGAACATCATCTACTGTTGAATTCTGCTCTGTATTTGAAATATTTCTATTGCACTATTGTATTGAGGATTACTTATGTCCTCTTCTGTGTATTGTGTTGTATTTACCCCATTTTTTGACACCCATTGCACACCCAATGTACCTGGAAAGGGGTCTCATTTTGAACTGCCTTTCCCAAGGTTTCTTCCATTTTATCCTACAAGGGTTTTTTTTTGGGAGTTTTTCCTTGTCTTCACAGAGAGTGTCAAGAGGCAGGGCCTGTTAAAGCCCATTATGGCACATCTTGTGTGATTTTGGGCTATATAAAAATAAATTGTGTTGTATTGTATTGATGTTATAATCTTAACTGTATTTTGTATTAATGCCATGGGTACCCTTGTATTAATCCACGGAGCATTTATAACACTTAGTTATTGCTTTTTATTGGTATGTGGTAATATTGTAATCTTTTTAGTTTTGTTATTGGACTTCTGTGCTCGTCACGGATTGTCCATAACGAACACCATGTTTAAGCATAGGGGTGTTCATATGTGCATTTGGCACCAGGACACCCTAGGCCTCAGTTCAATGATTGACTTTGTGGTCATGTCGTCGGACTTGCAGCCACATGTTTTGGACATTCGGGTGAAGAGAAGGGCAGAGCTGTCAACTGATCACCACCTGGTGGTGAGTTGGCTTCGATGGTGGGGAGGATGCCAGTCAGGCCCGGTAGGCCCAAATGTTTTGTGAGGGTCTGCTGGGAACGTCTGGCAGAGTCCCCTGTCAGAAGCAGCTTCAACTCTGACCTCCAGCAGAACTTCGACCACGTCCCAAGGGAGGTGGGGGACATTGAATCCGAATGGGCCATCTTCCGTGCCTCTATTGTTGAGGCAGCTGAACGGAGCTGTGGCCGTAAGGTGGTTGGTGCCTGTCGTGGCAGTAATCCCCAAACCCGTTGGTGGACACCGGTGGTGAGGGATGCCATCAAGCTGAAGAAGAAGTCCTACCGGACCCTTTTGTCCCGTGGGACTCTGGAGGCAGCTAATAGGTACCGACAGGCCAAGCGGAATGCAGCGTCAGTGGTTGCTGAGGCAAAAACTCAGGCATTGGAGGTGTTTGGGGAGGCAATGGAGAATATCTTTTGGACGGCTTTGAGGAGATTCTGGTCCACTGTCCGGCGTCTCAGGAGGGGAAAGCAGTTCAGTGTCAACACCTGACCTTGACTCGGGACATTGTGGGTCAGTGGGGTGAGTACTTCGAAGACCTCCTCAATCCAACTAACATGCCTTCCAATTAGGAAGCAGAGCCTGGGGACTTGGAGGTGGGCTCCCCCATCTCTGGTGGTCAAAAACTCCTTGGTGGCAGGGCCCCGGGGGTGGATGAAATACATCTGGAGTTCCTCAAGGCTCTGGAGGTTGTAAGACTGTCTTGGTTGACACGTCTCTGCAACATCGCATGGACATCGGGGACAGTGCCTCTGGATTGGCAAACCGGGGTGGTGGTCCCTCTCTTTAAAAAGGTGGACCAGAGGGTGTGTTCCAACTACAGAGGGATCACACTCCTCAGCCTCCCTGGAAAAGTCTATTCGGGGGTTTTGGCGAGGAGGATCCATCAGATAGTCGAACCTCGGATTCAGGAGGAATAGTGTGGTTTTCGTCCTGGTCGCGGAACAGTGGACCAGCTCTACACTTTTAGCAGAATCCTGGAGGGTGCATGGGAGTTTGCCCAACCAGTCTACATGTGTTTTGTGGACTTGGAAAAGGTGTTTGACCGTGTTCCCCAGGGAATCCTGTGGGGGGTGCTCCGGGAGTAGGGGGTACCGGACCCCCTGATAAGAGCTGTTCGGTCCCTGTACAACCAGTGTCAGACCTTGGTCCGCATTGCCGGCAGTAAGTCAAGCCCATTTCCAGTGAGAGTTGGACTCCGCCAGGGCTGCCCTTTGTCACCAATTCTATTCATAACTTTTATGGAAAGAATTTCTAGGCGCAGTCAGGGTGTTGAGGGGGTCCGGTTTGGTGGACTCAGGATTGGGTGACTGCTTTTTGCAGATGATGCTGTCCTGTTTGCTTCATCAGGCCGTGATCATCAGCTCTCTCTGAATCAGTTCACAGCTGAGTGTGAAGCAGCTGGGATTGGAATCAGCACCTCCAAACCAGAGACCATGGTCTTCAGCCGGAAAAGGGTCGAGTGCCCTCTCAGGGTTGGGAGAGAGATCCTGCCCTAAGTGGAGGAGTTCAAGTATCTCGGGGTCTTGTTCACGAGTGAGTGAAGAATGGAGCATGAGATTAACAGGCGGATCGGTGCGGCGTCCGCAGTGATGCGGGCTGTGCATCAGTCTGATATGGTGAAAAAGGAGCTGAGCTGTAAGGCAAAGCTCTCAATTTACCAGTCGATCTACGCTCCTGCCCTCACCTATGGTCATAAGCTGTGGGTAGTGACCGAAAGAACGAGATTGCGAATACAAGCAGCTGAAATGAGCTTCTTCCGCAGGGTGTCTGGGCTTTCCCTTAAAGATGGAGTGAGAAGCTCAGTCATCCGGGAGGGGCTCAGAGTAGAGCCGCTGCTCCTCCGCATCGAGAGGAGTAAGATAAAGTGGCTCGGGCATCTGATCAGGATGTCTCCTGGACGCCTTCCTGGTGAGGTGTTCTGGACACGTCCAACCGAGAGGAGGCCCCGGGGAAGACCCAGGACACGCTGGAGGGACTATGTCTCTCGGCTGGCCTGGTAATGCCTTGGGATTCTCTTGGAAGAGCTAGAATATGTTTGGCCGGGGAGAGGGAAGTCTGGGCCTCTCTGCTCAAGCTGCTGCCCCCACAACCCGACCTTGGATAAACGGAAGAGGATGGATGGATGGATGAATTTATAAACAAAGATTTTATTTACATTTTGTATTTCTTTGACACTCAATGTTTATTGTTTGCTTTTGTTTTATGCTTATGAAACCACTTTTGGTATATTTTATTTATAGGTTGGATTTTTTTCCTAGTTTTGTGTCAAGGAATACGCACTTGCGTATATATCCCAGCAACATCAAACTCAAGTTAGGAACTGAAATTAGTCTGCCATAAAGTGCATTCTTATATTTGTGTGCATTGGGCCAGTTTGATACTTACAACTCTAACACACACTCATACAAGGACAACTTAAAATCGCTAACGAATGCACCATGCACATTCCTAAGATATGGGAAGAAAATAACATAACAAGTGACCAGCCAGAAGATTGTGCAAACTCTGTACAGACATTGACTGAACCAGGATTTGAACCCAAGACTCTGAGCTTAACTATCATATCTCAATGGCACTTATTTGGAATTATTACTTTAGTAAAAAGGAAAAAACAGTTGATCCATCCATCAAGCTGTGTATGCAGTATAAAAGAATAATAATAATACATATCTTAGTTTGCTGAGAAAAAGAAACAACTCCATAGCCCAGGAAGCTGCATTTGGTCTTCTGCAGCACCATTCTGGTTTAAACCCTCACTCTGATGTCCTTCATTACTTACTGTGGCTTCACTGTCCTTATCCATGGGTTTTTAAGATATTATATAGGACATTACATTTGTCAATGATATATTTACCTTTATAAAGTTTAACCTCAAATGAGTATGTGGCTTTGAAGAATGGACTAATTTCAGCACAGTGTCATAAACATGTTTATATTATAAAGCTCCAGAGGCCTAGGTGCCATTTATTAGATTAAACAAGGTTACCTTGATTTTATGATGCTTAATTTTATGTGGCATGCAGTTTCTCTTTTGGCAACCTCTGTTTGACATTGCACTTTCCTTCATCTGTTGATAACATTTTAGGTTTTTCATAGACATTTAACCATTTTAAAAAAAAATCTATGCTTACTTTAAATTAGCTTCTTTTTTTATTATTTTTTATTAATTTTAATTAAAAGCAAGTAACAATCCATACAATCAAATCAAACTTAACCAAACCAAAATTCAACCCCCACAGCAAAAGAAAAATAGAGATGAGAGGCAGCCAACAAAGTTAACTTCTTTTTATATAGTACAGTTCTCAGAAGGCAGGCTTAAAGTATACAAAAAATTCCCAAATATGCATTTGTTACATGAAAATACAAAATCCTACATTACATATTTTACATGTATAAACAGTAATTTATATGCATAAAACTCAGCAAAAACGAAAAGTTTTAATGCTACATATTCATTATAATTTAATTTTCCTATATAGAGAAAAAAGTGAAATGTAAATTAAAATTATTTAAATTAAATCTAATTGGTACCAGAAAAAAGAAAAATAAATATATACTAGTAACCCAAATGTTTCTGATTTAAATGAATTCACAGTCCAGGCTCTGCCTAGACATTCAAACAGCCAATCAACCTTTGATTCTAACATAACACTGTATATTGTGTTACATGCACATGTATGTCACCTTCATGGAGTCATGAAATCGTCTGTAACTATTAATGCATTTATTTCAACACACTAAGAAAACTTCTTCCATAGGACAGAAAAAATGAGGCTGTCTAAAAAAATAGAAATATAAGTGCTGTAGAAGAATAGTGTTATGAAAAGAGAATGAGGAACATTTAGCAACAAGACAGTGACGAGGACTGCCACAATTATAATATCACTTGATTGTAACTACAAAAACTAACAAAGCATATAAAGTGTATATTTTTATGTTATCTCCATGCACGGTTACCTCAGCATCTCTCCACTGTACAACCAATCAGCCTTCGGAGAAACCTTACTGAAATAGGATCAATGTGAATCACTTCAGTTTATGTCAGGTGAAGGAAAATCACCTTAACATGATTTGAAATGTGGCTAGTTTAAATCTGAGCACAGTTATAAACCCCTGTAATCAACGGTATGCACCCAAAGAATTTAAAGTTTCTTTTTTTATTGTATTATTATCATTTCAGTTTTTTTCCCCCCAAAATTAACCATTGATTCTTACCTAAATATCAGGGATTGGATGGTATAATATTTTCTGACTTAGTTTCAGCCTTTACATCAAAAAATCCTAACTTTCAAAATGTGTGTATACGGTATACATATGCTTACACACCCGCACACACTCTGCATCATAGTTTACATCACTGCCTTGAAGCTGTAGGGGCCCATGGGTAATTCTAGCCATATTAGTGTCTGTGGAGTTTGCTGTGTCTTCTTGTGTCCAATTTAGTTTTCTCCAGTGTGGTATTGGGTGCATAAAATGGTATGTTCTGCTTTACTTTGAGTAACACTGTAAAAATTAAGATGAAATCACTTAAGGCTATACGATTCAAATGAGACTTTTATGGTGCCAAGGAATATACCAATCGCCTGGATAGTTCAACATGTGTTTTTCTTCTATTAATTTATTGATGGCATTTTATATGTATTAAAATACATCAATAGATCTTTGTGCTGATTGCATAGATGAATTTCCAAAACACTTTGTAAAATAAAAAGCTAGGAGGACTAAGTGGGTATTTTGTGCTTTCAGTTAGACAAACTGAATGTTCCTTTTTAAAGGGGGTTCAGCAACATCTAATGTAGTTTTCTCAAAGATGTGCAGGTGAGTTGTCAACTCTAAATTAAACCTAATTAAGTGATTTTGGTTGTTTGAATGTCTTTGCCCTGAGATATATGGGCACCCTCATTCCCAACATCTTCCTGCTTTGTTCCCAGTGCTACCCAGATAAATTACCAGAAATGGAGTAGGAAAATTCAGAAACTAGGTTTGACATACAGTATACCCATATGACAATGTGGATGTCTATTTGTGTGTATGTCTTTATATTAAACATGCACATACTTTTCATACATTATCAGTATACCAGTAAAAGTCCTCATGCAGGTTCTTCTGAACTACTTCTTCATGTGCACTTAACCAGAATCAACATTATAAATGGAGAAGCTCTTGGAGTACTGTTCTGACAAAAAGCTGAGGGCTGTTAACAGATCAGATGTGACAACATTTACCTTGAAGAATCTGTCAGCACCTTTACAATGTAAACTGAAGTGCCATGGAAGTATTTTACCAGCATAATTTATTTTTCCTTCTCTTTCTGTCGTTGTATGCTCACAGCTGTGGACCTGCTGGGCATTTAAAACATTCCTGGTATTTTTCACAAGAACATAGAAGGGATAAAACATAAACCTCCAAAAATACAGGCATTTCAAAAAGGCAGTTTGACTGGAAATCCAATGCTATATTAAGTCAACGTGAAATTTGCAGATAGCAGATAATTTGTATTACTACTGCTAATTTGTATTACTAATCCCACGTGATAGGTAACACTTTACAAATGGGACTTTAAAGGCTTACTGTGGTGCATCTGTTAGTCACTTATTGCCTGTAACACAAATAAAGCTTTTGTTAAGGTCCTGCTACATAGCAGCAAATGACTACTCTACTCTACTTTATGTAATATAGGTCATTTCCATTTGAAAGTATCATCTGTGCTTTGTAAGTCTTATTAAAATAAACAATAGTGTTTGTTAAGGTGTTGTTACACAGAAGTAACTGACCAATAGATGCAACTGGGCAGCCCTCATTCTATAGTGTGTGAGGATACTGACAAGTTTACATGACTTGCTGTGTTGTGCATTCCTGCAAGCATTGCAATAAATATTTATTTTCAGAATAAGGACTTGTTGATTCAGCTGCTTTTGTAGCCATAGAAGAACACTTACTAAATTCCAAGACTTGTTTCATTACATTATGGTCTGATCAAAGGAGATACTGTCCCTTCCTTCTTTTTAATGTGTGAGCACAACCTTGAGTTTTTACTGTGTCATTTAGTTCTTATGGTTGGAAAGGCATTTACCACAGCAGAGCAAACGAAACCTCTTTTAACTTTAAACACAGTAGGAGCCACTGTTATGTAAAAGATTGGACTTCGGTGTGGATCTTACATTTTAGAACTTGATGTGCTGAACAATCTCATTTCTAGAATTTTGCAATTGTAAATGGGGGAGTATGATAAACTACAACGTATTAAAATGCACAGTTTCATGTTAGCTTGCCCGATGCACTCCTTTTATAATATTTCTACAGTGAACATCATACTATAGATATATATATATATATATATATATATATTGTCAGGGATGCTAGGGGCAACGACCCAGCCAGGACGGCGGGACGGACCGGATGTGGGTCTGCGCCCACCCTGGATCAACTGGGGGCCGCCTTCCTGGTTGCTCTGGTCACCGCCAGGAGGCGCCCCAATGCCTTGGGGACCTGTTACCTCAGCACTTCCGCCACACCAGGAAGTGCTGGGGGGAAGATTTGGAAGGACACCCGGAGAGCTGCCGGGAGAACAGCCGGCACTTCCGCCACGCCCGGGCGTGGCCAACAAGGGAATGCCGGGAACCACCTGGAGCTCATCCGGGAGAATATAAAAGGGGCCGTCTCCTTTCATTTGAGGCTGGAGTCGGTGGAAGAAGGACAAGGCACGAGAGAGGTGTGGAGGCAGCCCGAAGAAAGGCATTGAGTGGCCAGGACTGTGTTGGGGTTTGTGCACTGATTTTGGACTGGGTCTGAGTGACCAATATTTGTAAATAATTGTATATAATAAACGTGTTTTGGTGATTAAGAACATGTCCGCCTGTCTGTGTCCGGGTCGGCTCCACTATATATATATATATATATATATATATATATATATATATATATATATATATATATATATATATATATATATATATATATATATATATATATACACTGACTTAGCCAAAGTAATTTTTGCTATACATTGCCTTTGATTCTTGTAAGTCTAAGCATTATCCTATGATGAAGGCCCCTGGCAGGGGCTGAAAGCTCATGAATAAAAACTACTTTATGATATGTGATTCATTTTCTCCCTTTGTGGATCTCCAGCTGCACCTGTCACCTTGCTGCCAAAGGTGCATTGACAAAGTATTGAGCAAAGGCTGTGAATACTTATGTACATGGGATTTCTCCGTTTTTTTATTTTTAATAATTTTGCAAAAACCTCCAGTAAACTTTTTTCACGTTGTCATTATGGCGTGTTGTGTGAAGAATTCTGAGGAAAAAAAAATAATTTAATCCATTTTGGAATAAGGCTGTAACATAAGAAAATGTGGAAAAAGTGATGTGCTGTGAATACTTTCTGGATGCACTGTATTAAGAAAAAATTTGGCACCCTTTTTTCTAAATTAAAATCAAATTCTATTAAAATGAACACAAGCACTTCATTAGCCAATAGCTATCGAAACAAACTCAAAAGGGGTCTTTTATCATCATTGATGACTCAATAATATGGCTAGTTATTGGCTTGTTGCAAATGAAGATAGCATATGGTACTTGTTTATATGTCTAGTCTTTGTCCTTTGATTAAAAAAAAGCCAACAAAACATTACCTGTACAGTAAATACAACAGAAAAAATGCCATCAGTATCACACTCACTCTACAAGCTGTGGTGGTGAGTGAGAGGATGAAAGAAAAGGAAAAGATGAAGAGAAAGAGGTGCCAAGTTCTTTGAACTATATTTCTGAATCGTCTATATGTTCTGCCTTATTTTCTTTTCTACTTCTAGGAGAACATCAATGTAGATGACTAAACGAAAACTCCTCACCAGCAATGACCAGGAATCAAATCCTGGAGCTGTGAGGCAGTGGAACTAACGGTAGCACATTTGTGCTACCGTATTAACCTGTATTTTACTTAGGAAGTTTGTAATTGAATCATATAATACAAATAATTAATTGACTGGTTTTTCATTTTCTCTACAATAAGCAAATATAATCCCAAAAACACATTAATTTTCATTATGTTGGTGCTTTGGGCAGAAGCGTTTGTGAAACTTAATATAGTGTGGTGGAAATGTAACTGTAAAAAAAGTAAAAGATTTTATGGAAAAATAATTTTTTAAGCTTGTTTTCCTTCTTTGATAAGACACTGTTCTGTAGAAAGCAACGCAACACTAGCAGGGCTCTCTTTTGACACAAATGACTGTATAACCAACATTATTTTTACAAACACATCAATTTACTATATAGAAATGTACTGATGGAAGAGGAATAAGTAGACTACCCACTCACTGTGACATTCAGTTAGTGTGTGACATATGAGCAGAGAGACTGCATCTTACAAAAAGAAAATTAGACTTTATCTTCAGTTGACTACTTTACTGAAACTAATTATTGAATAAGAAACTGGATCTAGTAAAAATACAGAGATAGTCTTCATGTGGGTTCTTATAAGAAAACAGTATATTAGCTAATTTTCCTTGTGTCTTAATGAATAAATGAGACACTGATTGGCATTTCAGTAGTGGTTTCAGACACACACAGGTAATTTATGCTCTCTGAAGGGCACTTTGATTTATTTGCATTACGGATGACGAGTTTGAAATAAATGGCCTACTCATAATGTCAAAGCAGATACAGTGAACATTTTAAATAAAATAACTTGATGAGCTACATCATTTTGTACACTTACAGATTTTTCCAACCCAATTTCCTCTCTTTTGTAAACCTCTTTGTGTTTGCAAGTTACATTGCTAGGTTAAAAGACACCACATATTATTATGGCAAAGCTGGAAACTTAAACTAATTTAATTTATTTTATGACTGCTGGATTTCTGTTATTTCTATCGAGTGGCAGAAGACAAATACTTGAGTACTAGAAATAGTGGTGTGGTACTATATTTTTTTATTTTCAAGAAATGAATTATTGTTCAAATATTGCACAAAGAGAAACTTACTTCTTAGGTTCTTTACTCTGAGAGATTTCTTATTTGCCTCCAGTTCCATAAACACTTACCGGAAAACTTCAAAGGTGAATTTCAGCTTCTGGCATTTATTAAGGTTTATTGTGCACATTAGTCTAAATAACTTCACACAACCTCTTTCAGCACCTCTACACCTTCTTCTTTACATTGAACAGTAAATCTTTGGTAATTGAATATTCAACATAATTTGTCTGAAAAGTTCCAATTAAAAACTTTGCACATACTGTATATACACATAAATAATATTAAATAGTTAAAATGGATTAATGTAAATTTAGATTCATTAATGCATTATCATAGTTTGCTTTCCTTTTTTTTAGTTTTACCATTTTTCACTCCTTCCAATATATTAATATAATGCATATACTTGGACCATTTACAATTATGAATGTGGAATTTACCATAAATAATTTTTAAGATTAGGATAAACCAACTTTTATTTTCCACATTATTGAACACCAATACATCTTTAAGGAAATATTAATAACCGGTATCATAAAAAAAAAGATTCAAGATTTCATCATAAATACTTTGTGTAAACACAACAACAAAATAAATGTACAACACATTCCTCCCCTTATAAATTGCACAGGTTAAATCAAAATCTTTCTTAAACCTTATTAGCACCTGGTTACACAATATCAAAAGCTTTATAAAATAATTAAAAGGATGTTGTCATTAATTAAATATTTGTAGTCTATAAAGTCTCTGACAAAACAAATATTATTACTAATATATCTTCTGGATAATCGTATCTAGGCGATGGGTCTCTAATTTTCTATACTAAGTAGATCTTTTCCTACTTTGAGTGTTAAAGTAATTAGTCCTTGTGACATTGTTGGAAGCAGTTTGTCAGCTTTCACTATTTCCTGAAAAACAAAGGAAGAATTCCAAAAGAACTTCTTGCAATGTTTTGTAAAATTAATGTTAGCCCATTGTTCCTACTATGTTTACTATTTTTTAAATTTTGCAATGCCTTTATTTCTCCCAAATGTTACTTCCTGATCATGTGTATTTTTTGATTCCTCATCTATAAATTATGCATATATTTAAATGAATTCATCACTAGAAGAATATCAGTGGGGTTGTCACTTTTCACATACAGTATAATTTCCTATAAAAAATCTGTAAGAAAGTGGGACATTTCTGCAGAATCAACGGATAGTTTATAATCAATGTCCTGTTTTTTTAGTGATGAGAATTCTGCATTATTTCCCCCCAAATTAAAAACAAAATGTGTTTCTTTCTCCTTCTTGTAGCAATGTTGGCCTCATATTCATATATTTTATCCAATTCCATTTGTAATTCTGTTAACATATTCTTGTCAACTTCAAGTAATTATTGCTTTTTGTAGATAGTAATTATTTTTGAAGTGCACAGTTTAATTTCCAATAATTAAAGACATTCCTTCTACTATGTGAGCACTCAAAAGAAAGCAACATGTACAGTATATCATTTTATGATCAGTTAGTACAGAACATTCAATTTCAATTTCCATATCTTGTTTTAACCAATTCTTTTAACAGCAACCAAAAATCAATCCTAGATTGCCTAGATCCATCCTTACTGTATTGCTCCAAATGAACTGTATTTTATTAGGATTTTTATATCTCCCCACATCACAACAACTTAAATGAATACAGAAATGTGTTATATGTGTGTAGAGGTTTTACACATTGTGGAGGTAAACAGTCTAGTATAGGAAAACTGATTGTGTTCTAGTCTTCCCTTACAATTAATTTAGCATTAGCAAATGCTTTTAAGATTTCAAAAATTTCCTTCTTAAAATTTCATACTGAGTTTCTGTTTTGCAAAATACCATTAATACCATACATTATTTGTTTACACTACCAATGTTAACCATTTTTCAAATGCAAGAACTTTACTTTTTAATACTTTTCCATTAAATTTTCCCCTCACAATTTCAGCTTCTGCTGAATTATCACTCCCACAAGATAGCCACATATTACATCCTCATAGAGTTTTCCAAAAAATTGAATAAGTTAGAAACTGATGCATGTGTTTGCTGCAAAAAATAAAAATTGTCAGTGAATCTCTTATGAAATGAAAAAATTGCTTTTCGTTTTAACAGATCAAGATTACTTGATTACTTAAAAATCAGTTTACTCTAATAAGAAGCAGAATGAAATTCAGCATCATTTAGATGTTATCTGACAACACAACTAGCACAACACAGTCATGTATTAGTAACTGTAACAACAGTACAGAACAAAGATAATTGCTATTAAGTACCTGTTACAGTATAGCTTCTCAAATATTCTTCTACCCATGGCCTAAAACACAATCATAAAAGAAACGGGGGAAGTGTGGAGTTAACCTGAAAAAAAGTATGTTTTTCTTTTACCCTTGAGCCTCTCTAAAAAAAAAGAAGAATGGAAAACGTAAATCTTCTAAGTAAATCATGACATAATGTATTTTGTTTCAATAAGAATTTCAAGTATTTATCTGCAAACTTCTTTGCCATCAATGCCTGTTTTCCTTCCTTGTATGCCTCCTCAAATTGAGACCAAAATTTGTTACAAATTTCGTTGTTTTGTTGTTAAATCTTCACCAAATGATAGCTTTGTACATTTCAAGCTTTTGGATCTCTTAGCATTTTTCCACAGTTATTTAATTGACCTTGTTATAAATCTTATTATGATCGACTGTGGTTTTTCTCCATTCTTCTCTCCAGCCTTATGACAAATGTCAATATGATTGGGAATCATTTCTGTGGTCTCTGAGATTCACTGAGATTTCAGTGAATTCACTAATATTTTCTTTGTTTCCGTAAATAATGTTTAAAGAGATTTTTGACTGAACAAATTTTTACTTTTTCTTTACCTTCGGTTGGTCTCCATTCAGCATAAATACTTTTTTGCCAAATCAGTTATTATTTGTTTGCTAAGTTAACCATCCAAATAGAGTTGAAACTAAATAAAAGTTCAACCTAAAATAGATACAACATTAAAACTTGGACTTTTTCTTAAAACTTTTACATTACATGTAGAGGTATAAAGAATTTTTTAAAGAGTTTCACAAATTCCAGCTCAGCACATAAAATGCATATGCACTAGACATCATCTTCGTTTCCCATGTCTTCTAAATCTTCATTGACAATGCCAAATTATTCAGGTGTGTCAAAGGGTACCCCATCCTTTTTACAGAAAACAAATAAGGCCATTGTGAGTGAAGATATATCCCTTTTATTGAACAAACAAAAACATAAAGAAAGGATGGTAAATTGCATACCAAGCTTCACCAGATATTCTTTCAACAGACCTTAGCCATCCTCACCAAGGTAAATAATAATAGATCTCAGCATACAGTTTATTCTTGGGTTAACATCATTGCTGTACATCCAAAAGTATACATACAGTATATTAATACTAACTAACCCAGACATTTATAATAAAACAACTAAAAAGTTCATGTATGCAAAAAGAACCATGTCTTGCCGAGAATTCTAGATCAGAAAGAATCTTAATGGAAATCAAAGAAGTAATGTACAGTGAACCCTCGTTTATCACGGTTAATCCATTCCAGACTCTACCGTGATAAATGAATTTTCGCGAAGTAGGATTCTTTATTTATAAATCGAATATTTTTGCAGTTAAAGTATAAAAAAACCTGTTTACAACCTTCTAAATACGTTTTTTAACATTATTGGAGCCCTCTAGACATGAAATACCACCCTTTAGTCACCATTACACTCGTATTACCCAATATATTAGACAAAATAAGAGAAAATAAGAAATATTAGACGTTACAAATATCATATTACTAGGCGCACTTGCCTATTAAGGCGACTGACTTTTATCCTCAATTTTTGTGCGCTCCATGTGTACATCAGGCATGTAAGTGTAGGGAATGAGAACATCAAAGTGCCCATTCATAACATCTCCCGAAAACCTAAGTTTTTTTTTATCCCCTCAAGTGCCTGTCCAAAGTCATACAATGTCAGCCCGAATCTGTACCGCTAAAGATGGAGTTTCATGCACTAAATAAGCTATAGATGAGAATAAGCAAGCACCATCTCCCCTGATATTTACTACGCGGTGAGGCATTTGTACTCCATCAACATTAATTATTTCCAGAGACATAATTTTGTCTATTTTTCCAGCGCATCGCGCACAAAAGCAAGGGAACAATGACAGCACCAGAACTCTGCTCACATTGTGTTGCTTCGTACCTCAAGCCGCAAGTAGTAAGTCTGTAATAAGCGGAATACCACTACGCTTTGCACTCACGGGACGGAAGGACAATCCCAAACGCTTTTATATAGTAGATTATTGTACTGTACATTTAATTGCACTCAAACACACACAGTTCTTACACACAACCACTAACCTATGAAGGCACGACCTCAGTAGGAGAGTCTTCAGAGGTTGGTGCAGTATCTTCAACAGGTGCGTTGTTGTCTTCTTCCACTGAAGGAGTACTAGGAGTAGGCAGTGGGTGTCTGGGTGCGCGGCTGAAGAACATCTTGATAGACAGTTGCTGGTGCTGTCTTTTCATATGCGTGAGGAGGCTTTTGTAGGGTATCGCCATCTTTAATCATATCCAAGAGTTTCACCTTCTCCCGGATAGTAAGCATATTCTTCCAGCGCTTAGTTTTATTGTCAGAAGGCTTAGAAAAATCAGCACGTTTAGGAGCCATCGTAGGGCTTAGATAAAAGTTCTCAGAAAGCGCATGCGTAGTGACGTAAGCGTGTATGAGAAAAAAATTGCGATAGAGTGAAGCCGCGAAAGTCGAAGCGTGATATAGCGAGGGATCACTGTACCTTGAATGAAGCTAGCAGTCTTATAGAAGAAAGCTTTTTCTGTATGTGTGATGACTGTGCAAGAAATTTGGACTGAAGGTGGACTGTATTAATTGTTAGGATTTCTGCATTAGTCTTGGTGGAAAAAGATGCAGTGGTAATTAAAGTAATTAAGTAACCTGGGAAATTCAAAACAGTAAAATAAAAAACACTTAAAAAAAGAAAGAAAAGTTATTTCAGTTTGACAAGGGTAGGCCATTGCTTCATAAAATGCTCAACCTTTGGCTGCTTCTTCACTACTTTGTGCCTTCTGCAGTGTGCAATTGACACTTTCATTATTTCTTTTCCTTACCTCTCTCATAAGTATTTATCTTCTGGAAGGCTTTCTGTTATCTTGCCTCAAGGTAAATCCAGTAAGGTTTATATACCTTAAAGATACGCTTCGTACGTCACTGAAACAAGAGCGAAAAGGGATGCCTACGTGAAGCACATGGGGTGTATTGTATTCATATGTTTATTATGGGACCTATGTGCTTTATGTGAGTTTCATAGACTTTTATAGCACTACTGTAAGTGTGGGATGTGACTGACTGGTGTGCTAATAAATGACAAGATGAAGGGGGAGCATAGCTCAACAAATAACAGCTAACAAGATGTTAGGCAGAACAATATTGTCTCTGTTACCTGACAATATAGAGCTGGAGTCATTGGTGCTGGCAAAAGTGATTGAAAATGTTCAACATCTTGTTCTGTTTTCTACATGTGGATTTATGGCGCTCATGTCTTCCAAGCTCTGAATTTAAAGTTAAATTAAATTCACTAAAGTCATTGTCCATGTGCTGTAATTTAATATCTTCTTTCAGTTCAAAAGCAACTTGTACTTCATTGATGAGAACATCCTAATGAGTCAGCATTCCACTCTTTAGGATCATTTTTTTTAACGCAATCTGTACCAAATATTACCTGAAGACCCACACTTCTCTCTCCAGCCTTAATAACAGTATCAGAAAACAAAAGGAAAGAGCAAAACATGTGTTAGATAGAACAGAATCACAGGGCAAAGTTCACATACATGTTATTTTTAGTAGTTTTTTATGCTTTGTACTGAATTAATCCTGGCTAATTATATGTCTCTTCTAGAGTTTTGAAACTCAGGTAATTCTAGTTCAGAAATTACTTCATATTTCTGGTTTTCTTGGTTGTTTATTAAATTACGGATTTTTCAAATGTTCATTTTTTTCCCTGTGCTTAAAACTCATTAAAAAAAGTGTTTTTAACGAGTGGTTCGTAGCGTTATAGCACAAACTCTTGCAGTGTTAGTTTTCTCTGTTGTTCAAGGTTTTCTCAGTGTTATTCAATGTTTTTACACTTACTTTACTATTACGCTGTGCATTCTATGGTATAATTAACTATATTTGTGCTTAAAAACTTAAAAAATTATATATTTACATACAGTTTGTACGGTCTGGAACAGATTCATTGTATTTACATACAATCCTATACGGGAAATTACTTTGGTTCACAACTAAAAGTATGGTCGTGAACCAAGGTTCCACTGTATATATAATCGACCAAGTCGCCCAAACATGGGGAACGCACGACAGAGTCCCTCCCACCAACTCTCATCCTCCTCCCGTGTCCACCCTTGCTCTCGAGGCATGCGCACTGCTTGCTCATGTGCCCGCCCCCAACATGTCACCAAACACATCCTCACTCGCTTTGGTCTGTGCTACAGTCCACATGCAGCTCTGAGCCACGTTGACGGTTCACGTTGATAATTATGCGGCATATGCTACGCCGTGGGTTGGCTAGTTGTAAATAAAGTTTAACTAACAAAAACTGTGTTTACAGTATTCAATATAAAAGTTGTTCATGACTATGTTTTGATCCAAAAAATGCATTATGGACTGTTAAAGTAACATGTTTACGTACATTAAACCTAATCTGGAGACCCTGTAGTCAAGAGAAAGAAAAAAAAAATTCTGCTCAATATCAGTCACCTTCACTTTGACAGATGTACAGGAATAAAATCAAAATGGTAGAATAAGTTCTTTAACTGAGTTAAATTCTTGCTTTAACTTTTTAAAGTGTAATATAAATGTATGCTTGTTATCTGTGTTATTTTTACTGCATGAAATGTTATATTAAACACAACCTGATGAACTTACAATCCAGTTTTCTGATTACTGAACACATGCCACCTCTTTTCATGCTTTTTTTCATAATAAAATTATAAGACAGAAATAATTTTTACAAAACAAAAGTAAACAATCAATTGCATTTTAATATAATCAACATAGACATCAAAAGTGCATGGCAATATATGTTTCTACTGACTGTGTAAAGGAAGACCGGCTTCGAGTAGGCAATTCCCCAACAGCGGACGCAGCGGTGCAGACGGCTGACGGAGCGAGGAGAGCGAGTACGCAGGGGCTGATGAGTGTCATGAGTCCTAGCGCCCTGCGCTCCAAGCCCGCAGCAGTCTCCCGTCGCTCTGCAGGGACGCAGATGAGGCTGGATTTGAGCTGTTGCCATGCTCAGACCCAGACCGTAAAGGCGTCCAAGAGGAGAAGGAGGAACCGAGGGGTGAATGCCGGTTCCTCCGATAGGAGGGGACGTCTCTCTGGGTGCGAGGTTCCGGAGGAAGGCCGTCCCCTGCAGAGGCAGAGGGAATCCCCTGGGTGGCTGGGCGAGCCGCCTGTGAGAGGGGTCCCGCTGACATCAAGAGGACGGGCATGGAACCTGCGGCGGAGGAGCCAAACAGGCAAGTCGTGGGCTGTCAGTGGGGGGAAAGAGCGCTGCCGGTACGGAGACCGGTGGGACGCTCAGTGCGAGTGTCCCGGCAGTGCTTTTGGACCTCCCTTTTCTCTTTTCACAGGACCGAAGCCCCGACGAGCACTGGGACCGATGCCGTGTGGAACCTGCCCTCCTGGAACGGGCCACTCGGCGGGAGGACTCCCCGCTGGTAGGCTGATGGTGCCCCGGCTGGCGGGGACGGAGGGGGCAAGAGCTCCGCAGACCAGAGGGGCGCGTCGGCGTTGGAGGGGGTGCCGAAACGAGATGTCCCAGGGTGCCGTGTTGGACCCTGGAGACATAGTAGGACCCTCTCTGGGGACGTGCTGCCCTTTCGGGGAGTGTCGCTCGGACCCATGTGTCTTCGCTAGCGGTGGGGCACTGTGGTCCCCGGCCGGGACGCCCAGGAGGACCGGAGGGGGGTTTGTGGGCGTCCGTCCTGGTTATATTGGGGGCCTCGGGTAAAGGGCTTGGAAGCCCAGTCCTGTAGGGACCCGTGGCCACCGGCAGGCGGCACCCCAGTGCATGAATATCCAGGACACCAGGAAGTGCTGGGGGGAAGACAACAGTGGACACTCGCACGGCTTCCGGGTGCGCAGCTGGCACTTCCGCCACACTGGGGTGTGGCTACAGAGGAATGCCGGGAAGCAGCAGGAGCCCATCCGGGTTCCCATTTAAGGGGCCGCCTCCCTCCAGTCATTGGCGGAAGAGGACGGAGCTAGAGAAAGGACTGGAGGCGACCAGGAGAGAGAGGCACGAAGGACTGTGTGGCCTGGACATTGGGGGATCGGTGCAGGAGGCACTGGGGTTTGTGCACTGTAAATATTATTAGAAATAAACGTGTGTTGGGTGAAATATGATGTCCGCCTGTCTGTGTCTGGGCCAGCGTCCACACAAGATATACTGACTTTAAATTGGAAAGAGGGGTGGTCCCATGGAATTTTGAACAGAAACATATATGTGCAATTGATCAGCAATTTGATTCATGATGTGTTATGTGTGCAGGTATGCAGCTCCAAAAAATATTGAGAAATGCTGGTAGTCCATACTGGTGCATACTGGTGTGTACTCTTGTGTACTGGCCTACTTCAAGCCTTGCACATAGCTGAAAGAGTTCTGAAGTTCAGTAATCTTGACAGTCATGAGGCTGGTTTCAATAACACGATGATTAAATGATCACAAAAGATAACCATTTCTGCTTGAACCTGGCCTTATAAGCGTGAGTTGGTTGTGTGTGCTAGTGCTGTAACGGTTGGTTCCTGCCTTCCATTTAATGCTGTCAAAATATGGATCAGCTCTCAGTAAATCATGTAATGGACTAAGCATGTTCATAAAATGGATATGTGATTACTTTATAGTAAGGAACCTTTTAGGAATTAAACATATGTGGTAACTTCCTTGTCATTGGGTATATGACAAGCACCTAACTGAGTAGATCTCCAAAGCGATGAATAAAGAGAAATATGGACAAACACAGAACAAGGTGAGTCTGTCATATATAGCAAATCTGATCTGCATGAAAGGTTTTCTGCCTCTTAAATTTTATTTAATGTAAACTGATGTGATCCTTTGTCAAGAATATTCATTTTTGTCTGCCTTTCCTATTTGGTATTTTATTAAATTGATAGCTGGTTTATGGGACATGGCTAAAATTGGAGTCAATTTCACTAAAATTATCTTAAAAAATATACTAAGTTTGGAGAGCTGCCTGCATCTTTTTTGTATGTTATCATTTCATACTCAGCATGCTGACACTGATCAACCCACGCTCATATTATAATGTAATATAAAAAATTAGTTTAAGAAACGTGAATAATGTTCAGTTAGTTTTACTTTTACAGTATTAGTAATGGTGTTTGTTATGAAAAATAAATATACCTCTTGTTGACGTGAATAACATCAAAAATTGAAATTACCTTTCTGTGTCCATACACATGAGCAGGACTGAATACATTATTATGTTTATAATATTTTGGACTGGGCTCTGCTTTGATGCCTCAACATTAATGCAGTTCTTTTTATATTTATGCACAGCAGGAATGTCTTTGATATCAGGTGCTTAACACCCCAAATCCGTTACATGAAAACTGTGGAGTTCAATAGTTCATTGCATATCTTATTTTTAGTACCTACTTTTTATCTTTAATTAACTCAGTGCCCATTAAATGCAAAATGACGCATATTATATTTGTTTACAAAGTTTGTGGTAATTAGAAATGTAAATTTAGGTAATGGAATAGTTTATATATTCGCATTTTCTCAGTCTTTGAGGTTGCCTCTTTTTTCACTCAATTTCAATCTAAATAATATGCTATTTTGAGATTAATATGCTATTGTTCTCCATACTTTCCATAAAATAAAGTTAAGCAGTCAGTGCTGATATGCTAGGAATTTTTTTCTGATAATAATACTTACACTATTATCTGTTTTTAAATTGTCCAAATAATTGCTTCTGGTGATTTGGTGATGCCTCCATTTATTACTCAGTTGTAACATTTTAGATTGATAAATGATGTAGTTTGTCAGTAGCCATGAACTCAATAACGTTATCATAGTAATTTTATTAAATTGACATTGCACTATCTTTAACTTGGTGTGTATCAAATCATTTTCCAATCATTTTCTTGCTTACAAAATGGTCATAGGAAGTCAGATCCTGCCCAAGCAGCACTTGGTACAAGGTGGTATCTGGTCCTGTATTGTACCAATGACCAATAACTGACGTGTACCAACAATTGAGGGCTATTTCAGAATCAAAAACTAACATGCATATCTTTGAGATTTGGAGGAAACCAGAATCTCTAAAGAACATGGGGAGAACCTACAAATTCCATGATGTTATCTGGCCAGAAAGTAAAAACTTTGGTTCCTTGAGCTGTGAAGTAGCAGCAGCAGTAACAAATACACAGTCATTCTACCATGTGTAAAATCAAGCAAATGAAATTGTCTCAATATAATATTATCTATGTATTTTCCCCTGCACTCTTACGATCGTCACATTAATAAACAATATTTTTATTGTTAAGCCTACTAAATTACTTTACACTGTTCTAACAGAGGAGAAGCACATCAGCACTAAAATAACAACAACAACAACAACATTTATTTATATAGCACATTTTCATACAAACAGTAGCTCAAAGTGCTTTACATATTAAAGAATAGAAAAATGAAAGACATAATTATAAAAAATAAATCAACATTAACATCGAATAAGAGTAAGGTTCAATGGCCAGGGGACAGAAAAACAAAAACTCCAGACGGCTGGAGAAAAAATAAAATCTGTAGGGATTCCAGACCATGATACCGCCCAGTCCCCTCTGGGCAAAATAAATGATGGTCAAACCTACAAAGCAGTTTATACAACAGTAAGTTTTTAAAAACACACAAGTAAAATTTAAAGGGACAGCCAGACCTCAGTGTTGGACCAAATAATGGCCGAAACCAATCCAAATAAATATTTCAAATCTGAAAAAAGTGTGGCGAGTGGCTGGGGCTGCTACCCAGCTAGGACGCCTAGGAGAACCGGAGGAGGACTTGCGCATCCTCCAGACCATGAGGGGGTGACTGCCCTGGTTGCTTTGGGGACCACGGGTAGAGAGCTTGGAAGCTCAACCCTGTAGGGGCCCTTGGTCACCGCCAGGGGGTACCCCAATGCCTGGAGAGCCCTGGACCTCAGCACTTCTGCCAAGCCCGCAAGAGCGATTCACCCCACAGACCCCCACCGGTCCACAAAAGGGCCATATCCCCCTGGTGCGGGGAAACGACAACAGACATTGCTGGACTGCAGCAGGCTCCAGCAGGCATGCTCTCGCTGAGGACATCCGGGATGGCATAGTGGCGAGGAAGGCTACGCCGAGACAGGCACCTCGGAGAGACGGGACCCAGGAGGTGAGTGCCCTACCCAATGACGGTCAACCATGCGTGGTCAGACTTACATTTTATGTTGCAGGCAGGAACTGCCCAGGTCCGTGTCAGTGGCAGCGGCATGCCGAACCGCAGGCCTTCGTCAGTGCAGAGGTGGCAGGGGAAGGAGTTGCTGCAGCTCGCCAGGCCGCAGTAGCTGCAAGGTTGCCCGGAGGTACGTCACCGCACCAGGAGAGGTGGAGACAAGATGGCCGCGGACCGGAAATCCCACCCCGAGACAGGCACGGGACTGGACTAAGTGTCTTGCGTGCCCGCCTATGATTGGTTGGAGGCGGGGCCAAGGAATGTCCGTCTCGTGCCAGGGAAGGACCCGATTGGGCAGGAGGAATGTCCCCTCAGGTAATGCAACCACTGACTGACATTCTGTGCTTCCTGGCGGCTCTGCGTGAGCTGGAGGAGTGCCTTCAGCCGCAGGGTCGCTATTGAAGGTAATATGCGTCCTCCGTAGAGGATTGCAGGAGCTGGAGGTGAAGGCGGTCGCGTCCGTGATGATGCTGTGACAGTGGGCTGATCGGCACAACGCTGAAGTCTTCGGCCAGATGGACAGGCTGGGGAAGGTAATTGAAGCCGTCCCCGTAAAGAATACGGGAGATCCTACAGAAAAGGCCCTGGATATGTGTGAACGGAACCAAGTAGGGGAGTCTCCGAAAGTGTAAGACAGTGAGAGGGCTGGCTGGATGCGGGCTGTTGTGTGCCCCAGGTCCTAGCGCCCTACTCCCCGAGTCAGCGGTGGCCTTGCATCGTTCTACAGGGACGCATATGGGAAGGGGTCTCTTTCTTTGCCATAAGGAGACTCAGACTATCACGGCGTCCAAGAGGAAAGCGAGGAACCGAGGGAGGAATGTTGGTTCCTCTGACAAGGGAGGACGTGAGGTAGGCCGCTCACGTCCAATGGATGATTGCCCTCTGCGGAGGCAGAGGGGTGCCCCGAAGTCAGCTGAGGCTATGGGGGTGCAGGTGGCTCCTACAAGAGGGGCACGGAACCCACGGAGGGGGTGCCGAAGAGGCAAGTCGCAGGGTGCCGGTTGGAGGGGGGAGCGCTGCCTGTCTGCCCCTGTCTTTCTGTATGTTGCAGGAACGGACCCTGGACACACAGTAGGACCCGCTTTGTTGGGGAACTGCCCTCGCGGGACATGCCGCTCCACCTGACGAGTCTTCGCTGGCGGTGGGGCACTGTGGCGAGTGGCTGGGGCTGGTACACAGCTGGTGCTTCTGCCACACAGGGGAGTGCCGGCGTAAGATTACTGGAGGACATCTGGAGCACATCCGGGTGGATATCAAAGGGGTCGCATCTCTCCATTCAATGGCTGGAGTTGAGTGGAAGAGAACAGAGCTCAGAGGAGAGGAGTGGAGGTGGACCAGGGAAAGGCATTGTGAGAAGGCCAGGACTTAAAGGGGTGATTTGTGCTGCGGCACTGGGTTTGTGCACTTTGATAATTGTAAATATAGTGTAAAATAAATGTGTGCAGTGAAAACATCATGTCTACTTGTCTGTGTCCGAGTTGTACCCCACAATAGCCAGTAAATATGTTGTTCGTCTGTACCCTGTCCAGATGACACTTGAATGGAAATCGTGAGATGTACAGGCAAACAATAAACAATGAGCATAATAGTCATTAGAAACACAGACAAAACAAGAACAAAACTGGAGCAACCAAATGATGGAGGTGGGTCAGCTGCTTAGATAAACAGCATCTGGCACATGTTGGTTAATTGTATTTAATAGCTGCAGAGACAAAACATACATCTAGGACGAGACATAAAACACAAGACTGCCAGGCTGATGAGTGACTGAACAAAGATAAAATAACTGAGGTGACTTAACAAAGCTTAACAGCTGTCCCTAAAAAAGAAAGAGCTGAATGGGCAGTGTTTCATATGACACAGATTCTATCGAGAAGACAAACAGGCTGAAGTTGCTACTGAAAACAAGACAGCTGCCTTAACTGGGCTAGAAACCAAGCAGCTTCTGATGGAAGCTTGTGAAAATTTAACCGGTGTACATTTAAGTTCAAATAAATGTTTTCATGTTAGTGATGGGCCAGATTAAGCTGTTTCATTCACTGTACCCTATTCTTGAATATGTTTTTGAGCTGATAAGGATATAAAATACTTTTTACGGAGCCAGAGTTGTGTGGCTGTGCACCTGCAGAATGATGTGCCTTCTGAAGAGACTATCAGTTAAGCAGCTCAGTAAGCTTTGGGGTAGTAATTAACAGGGATGGTTAAAAGTAATAGTCGTAGTCTACATGTACAACAGTGCTCCACAGGAGATGTGGGTGGTTAGTGGAAGGTGTATGAGAGATGAGAGGACCAAACACAGAGGAGATGAAACAATTTTACATTCAGCATGGTAAAGTTTGGCTGGATTGGAACATTGTCACTGCAGGAGTGGAGCAGAGCAGTGAGTGGGAACTGAGAGATTTGCTCTGCGAGTACGGAGAGAGAATGGTGTCAGGGTCAGGACACTGAAGCAGAAAATGTCCTTTAACTAGGGAGTCAGTCCAGTTTGGAGCGTGAGTTGAGAACAGACATTCCTAACAGCCCTAAAAGGGGGGGTGCCAGGCAACGGTAAAAAGGTTGGTGGGAGGCTACATGGAAATGACAACAATTAAGTGATTTATAAACATTCCGAACAGCAGCCAGAAAGCCATATATAATTGCACAGAATTGTGTATTTTTAGTTGCAACTTTGTAAGTTATGGTTATTATCTCTCACAGTGAGAACAGGTTACATTCATAACAGTTTGAATTGAAACCTGGTGTGTTCATGTTTTTACCTTTAATGCTGCATACACTGGCAGTTAGAGTGGGGTAGATATTTTAGCCGAAGCTTTATTTAAAAAAAAAAAGTATATATATTGTGTTATTGTGTTATATATAAAGTATATATATTCCCAGGAGGACCAGAGGAGGGCTTGTGCCTCCTCCAGACCGCGAGGGGGCGTCCGTCCTGGTTGTGTTGGGGGCCTCGGTACAGGGCTTAGAAGCCCAACCCTGTAGGGACCCGAGGTCACCGCCAGGCGGCGCCCCGGTGCCGGTTTATCCCGTGTGGTTCCGGGCCGGGGATGGAGCCCGGCCGGGACGCCCAGGAAGACCAGAGGAGGGCTTGTGCCTCCTCCAGATCGCAAGGGGGCGATCGCCCTGGTTGGATAGGGGGCCACGGGTAGAGGGCTTGGAAGCCCAATCCTGTAGGGGCCCGTGGCCACCGCCAGGCGGCGCCCTGGAGCCTGAGGAACCCTGGAGCCCAGCACTTCTGCCACACCAGGAAGTGCTGGGGGGAAGACTTATTGTGGCGACCGGAGAGCTGCCGGAAGGACAGCCGGTACTTCCGCCACGCTGGGGCGTGGCCAAGGAGTGGATGCCGGAAACACCTGGTGCTCATCCGGGAGCACTATATAAGAGAAAAGAGAGAAAGAGAGAAAGAGGCATTGTAAGGCCTGAGGACTGAAAGAGGCATTGTAAGGCCTGGAATTGGTAGAACGGTGCAAGAGGCACTGGGGAGTTGAGCACGGGACTGCTTGTTAAATAGTGTAAATAAATAAGTGTGTGGTGAAATAACGATGTCTGTCTGCCTGTGTCTGGGGTCAAGTTCACTATATATATATATATATATATATATATATATATATATATATATATATATATATATGCAGTACATATACACATATATATATACAGTATATATATATATATATATATACTGTATGTATATATATATATATACAGTATATATACACATATTGTGAAAAGGAACAGACTCGACACACGTAAAGAGGTTTGGGGCAGCCACCCATATAATATTCCTAGCTGCAAAGGGTTTATTTTGTATTCAACAGAGTTGTTGAGAGTACAGAGTCCAAGACAGAACTGATGAAGGTTGGAAAAGATAGTTGTTTTAAGACGTCAGACAGGAAGTTATGTAGGGTAACCGGAAGTGATGTTTTCTGGCATCAGTCTGGGCCCCGGAACTGGAAGTGATATTCTTCTGGGTGCCAGAACCGGAAGTGACTTTCTTCTGGGCACTGGAACCAGAAGTGACATTCTTGACTCAGATAGGTTTTCCCGCGGCTGGTCTGTAGAGATAACAGGAGAAGGTTTAGTGCACCCTGCCCTCCCCAGGCCTGGCGTGGAATTACCTTTACTTGGTCCACGCAATTTCCCCCTACTTGCACGTGTTAGACAATATATATATATTTATATTGTCACAAGTGTGTGTCTAGGAAGCAGTTTAGGGCTCTGTTGATGGTGTTATATTGCCTTTTTTCTTCCTTCTTCTCCAGAACGGAAGATTGACAGTGACACCATCATTGATCACTTTCATTGTTTGCCCTACTTGACCAACCTCTTACTGCTTGGCACACATGTAACTAGAATTTCTGCTATTTTAAAATGAATTCTATTTTGAGGTCTTGTCTGAAAAGATGTACCCACAACTTGCTGCGTGTATTTCATGTTTGCAATGTTTATAATTATACAGAGCGACAAGGGTGCTACCCCAACTCTTTGACATTGTTTTGTCTTCTCTTTACAATGTATTCATGTAACATGAAAATTATAAATATTTTTATAGTATATGCTATTAATTGTGGTTATTGTAAGCAATGCAAACCTACAGCATGTAGGTTAGGCTTTTTTCATTGAGTGTCTAGTTAGAGGTTTCTTTTACAGATAAATGTCTATTTGTCTTCATTTAAAATAAATTCCAAAACAGATTAGGTTCTTTTTGAGCATTCTATTTAGTAAACATAACCAAATAAATCAAGCATAAATGATCCCCAAAATATACTCATTGAACATGGAATAATACAAAATAGAGCACTTCATAAGTTGCAGAAAACTGTGGGTGAAGATAATATGTCATAAATAGGTTCTACAGGATGAATCTCCTTACATTTTTTTTACTTTTTTATACTTCAGCTGTTTTCACCAGCAGTGGGCACCTGGGAGATGAAGTGACATGAACATGCCTAGGTGAAAAAAAAACTGTTGATTACATTTGAATACTCAATACTATCTAGCCAACTCTGTGTACAATTAGAAAATATTCTGTATTATTGATACATTATGGGGCATCTTGGTTTCAAAGGTGAATGCACCAGAAAGCAAATGTGTTTGGTGGCTGTTATAAAAGTTAATGCTCCAGATCAGTATGTTTCACCAAGAGAAAATAGTGTTTGATCCGTGGCTGAGGTTTGTTAATCATTAGTTGTTTATTATTTTCTATAGTGTCTGTTATAGTGGAAATCATTCCAAGTCACCTGGCCGACTGCATCATAGATTACAGTATCTGTTATATGCAGCATTTAATGTACACTAAGTTATTTTTCTTTATATTTATAGGATCATAGAGTTTTCTGAATTTATCCTGTAGAAAAGTCAAAATGTGCATTAGCAAAAATGTTTGCTAATGTATTAATGAACATTCTTTGGGCATTTTGTTTTTAATGCCAAGCAACTGATTGATGTCCCTATTAGGTTTATGTCCAGTGCCTGTTGCTGCTCCTGATTTCTCTTAACTATTGTCTGACACTGTTTAAAGCACAATATCATCTCACAATTTAAACCAACAAATTCAGTAATACATTCTCATTTTATTCAAAATACACATAGCATTAAATGGTTTGAAGCTTTATTATTATATTGTAACACCTGTTATACACCTGTACTTGAGGGCGTCATGATGGCACAGTGGGTAGCATTAATTTCTCACAGTAATTTGGGTTTACAAATTGGCCCAGTAGATGTCAGTGTGAAGCTTGATGTGCTCCTCCTTTTCTGCCACATTGGAAATCATTACAGTTTCCAATGCAGGAAATCTACATATATTTCTTATATGGTTCTATGTCAAAAAGAATAAGATTAAGAAAAAAGGTTAAAACCCTCAACCTTGATAAATTAATTCCCTATTACTTAAGAATGCTGAATTCAGGCAAGAGCACATTTGGAGCATATATTGAACCATATTCTGTAGATCTTGAAAAGATTTACTTAAAAATTTCTATCCTTACCATAGAAAAAAAAAAACATTGGATGTGGTGCAGTTATTTTAAGATTAGTAGGTCATGTGGAAAGTATAGAAAAATATGAATTGAGATTACTGTTCTAAAGACAGTGGCAAAGCACCCGCATCATTTCCTAGTTTTGTGTTATTGTGCACAGTAAATTTTACAATATAAATTGCTTATTTATTGACAAAACATTTTAAGCAAAACACTGTACTTTTTCTTTAAATTATGCTTTAACTGCATTTTTTTGTATTTAATAGAGGTCTGTATGGACTTAATTTAAACCTTTTAAGTGATAACAAATGTTTCAAATGTTCTCATATTTATCACCAAAAATAAAAGCAATTGCTTTAGCATAAACATTTCTTGCCAGACTCTGTAAAATATATATCCTTCTCAAGTCCTATTCTTTTCAATGCGTATGTTCTAGTTCCATTTTATTATACACCTGCATCAGAAGCTGATTGGCAGAGAAGCATGAATCCAGGGCACAAGCAGGTGGGTAAAGCTGAATTTAAATGAACACCTCGTCCCTCCAAAACACAAAGTACTATTTTTACTCCTTAAAAAAAATATTTTCATCATGTTATCAATATGGACAGACTTTGCCACTAGCAGAAAAAGGCAGTGATTAAGTAGAAAGTTGCCTAGAGGTAACGTATGTAAATGCATGCACTTACTGAATTTTTCTTATAGCTCTCTACTCAGTCATTTGGATGGAAACCCTGAAAGAAGAAATATGGCTGTGAAGGGAAACCTGCTGCTGAAGTAGTCTTACTCAATTTCTTAAATGTCCTATATGTGGAATTGTATTAGTTCAGCAAAATAATTTCACATGACTTTTATGATACCAAATATTAGGTTCCTTCAGTATGAAATTTGTTTCAGTCTTTTAATTCAGATGTTATTCCTGATGGAAATGTAATTAATGAAATAAATGAAATGTTTATGTGCATCAAACATATTAAAGCTTGTTATTGAGGGCTCACTAAAGCAGTGATCCAACCAGAAATTTTAAACAGGCACAATACACCTTAAAAAGGCTACATTGAGTTCAGGGATGATGTCCTGGCAAATGCATCATTATTGTCATAAGATGTGTTGTATCTGAGCATATATACAACAAATCACTAGTGTATAATACTTTCTGTAATCGTGATCTCACACTCACATAGCTGAATTTTGTTATTTTATAGGTATGTGTACGGTATTCCATATATTTTGCATGTGTTGTTTTAAGTTTGCTAGTTGTGGAACACATACAGTGTTTATCCCCTTAGAAGTTTCCATAGTATTATATATCCATGAATCACACTGGATTCAATTTAGCTTTTCTGACACTGATCAACAGAAAAAGACTCTTTAATGTCAAAGTGTAAATAGATTTCTTGAAAGTGATCAAAATGAATTCCAAATATAAAACACAAAATGGTTGCTTAAGTATTCACTACCTTCAAGTCAGTATCAAGGTATATACACCTTTGGCAGCCATGACAGCCTTAAGTCAGTGTTCATAGGTTCCGCCATCAGCTTTGCACATTTGCACAATTTAATATTGCCCTATTCACCTTTGCAATACTGGTCAAGCTCTGTCAGGTTGCATGAGGATTGTTAATGAATAGTCTTTAAGAGGTCCAGCCACAAATTCACAATTGGATTGAGACCTAGGCTCGGACTCCAGGACATTAACATTGTTTTTTTTTAAGCCATTCCTGTGTAGCTTTGGCATTCTGCTTGGAGTTGTTCCCATTCTGGAAAACGAATGTTCTCCCAAGATGCAGGTTTCTTTCTTGTTTTCCTCCAATATTTTCAAGTATTTTGCTTAATTGATTTTACCCTCACAAGCGTTCCAGGGCCTGCTGCAGAGAAGCATCACCACAACGTGATGCTGCCACCACCCTGTTTCATGCTGGGGATACTAATGTGATAATTTGATAATGTACAATGTTTGGCTTAGCCTGATGGCCAGAAAACTCAACTTTGGTCTCAGAAGCTGACTTCTGAGTCTCTCAAATGCCTTCTGTCAAACTGTAACCAAGACATCATTCATGTGTGTGTTTCTTTTCCCAGCAGCTTTTTCTTCTTCTACTGTTTTATGGCAGATTAGATACTTTTAGTATATTTCTCAGCCATAAAGCTGCAACCGGTGAAGCACCCAGGCAACAATTGTGTGCATAGTTTCTCCAATCTCACCCAGTACAGCTTGTAACTTTTTCAGCGTTATCATAGTTCTCTTGGTGCCTCCCTCACTAGTCTTCTTCTTGCACAATCACTCAGTTTGTGCAGACTGCCAACTCTGAGCAGATTTACAACTGTGTCATTCACTCTTTCCATTTCTTGACCGATTTAACTGGACTTCAAGGACTATTCAGTGTTTTGGATATTCTCTTGTCTCCATTCCCTGACTTGTGCTTTTCTGTCCCCATTTCACAGAGTTGCCTGCAGAGTTTTTTTGCCCCCATTGTGTAGGTTAGGCAATAATACTCCCTCACCACAAGTTAGACCTTTCAGAAAAGGTGCACTTACAGTATACAACAATCAATTGAAACCCCTTGATTACAGGCTGGTGATCCCTATTGAATTAGTTATATGACATCTAAAACTAATTAGCTGCACCAGTAATGATTTAGGTGCGTTATATTAAAGGGAGTAAATATTTATGCAATCTATTATTTTGAATTTTATATTTGTAATTAATTTAAACCACTTTGCAGATATCTGTTTTCACTTCAACATTAAGGTCTTTTTCAGTGTCTTAAAGGCCAAATTAAATTCACTGTAATTCAATGGTGTAATGCGAAAACTTCCAAGTGGCTGAATATTTTTATAGTTGTTGCATATCATTATGAATGTATATTGCCCATGAAATAATGAGTATTTCAAAGGAGAGCAAACTACATTTATTTTATGTGGGATGTCGTGAGGGCCAAGTCTTAACGATTTTTTTTGGTAAAATTCTTTTACTGCTAACAGTTCTGTGTTATAGATAGATAGATAGATAGATAGATAGATAGATAGATACTTTATTAATCCCATGGGGGAATTCACATAATCCAGCAGCAGCATACTGATACAAAAAACAATATTAAATTAAAGAGTAATAAAAATGCAGGTAAAAACAGACAATAACTTTGTATAATGTTAACGTTTACCCCCCCAGGTGGAACTGAAGAGTCACATAGTGTGGGGGAGGAACGATCTTTTCAGTCTGTCAATGGACCTCTGCCTGGAGATGACACTATTCAGTGGATGCAGAGGATTCTCCATGATTGACAGAAGCCTGCTGTATAATGGATGTTATCAGTTACATGGCAATGCTTATCTTTTTTCTTTCGCTCTTCAGGTCAAAAATTTAGCATTCCACTCATACTATAATGTGACGCATTAAATATATTTATCAAAATAAATACAGTTCTGTTAAAACAAGTCTGTATTCACAGAATTGTTATAGAGAACAAAATACAAGACTATCACCAAGACTGTCTAAACAAAGAAGGATATGGTGTCTTTCATTAAAAAAGCATAGTAACCAACAGATTGAATTTAAAATAGCAAACTAATTATAAATATACATCAAAAATGAAAATAAATGCCGAAAAGTGAAACCAGGAGCATAAATACAAATAGGTATCCTCCTTTCTTGCAATATTTTATATACAAATGTAATCAGATATTTACTACTGGATTTTTATACAGCATGGCTGGGTGCAGTAATGACAGCTGTACATAAAGAAAATTTGGGGCACAAACGGGATCGCCCTGTTTTATCCTTTAAAGTCCAACAAAAATAAATAACCTTGGGCATACTTGCTCTCCAAATATTTGGGCAGTAATAAATCGTCTGTTTGTTTGTCTGTCAGTTTCTCAGGAGCTCTGTTTGCTGGATGTAGCTCTTACTAAAATGGAAGCCTCCTTTCGGCAAGCCCAGGCTTTTATGGAGATTGAATTAGAAGAGGCAGAGTCAGTTGCCCTCACTGGGTGTTTTCTTGATATTGTGGAGAGAGAAGGAGATGACATGTTAGCAACAGAACACCCTCTCATCCCTGAGTGTTATTTCATACCTCAACAGAGTCTGCAAGGAGACCCTCTGCTACATATCTTCCATCATTATGTACAAGTAAATAGGTGCGTTCTGTCAACATGTCAGCCACCTGCTGGCAAATGAGTTAATGCTGCAGGCTGGACGTTGAGTATTCATAACAGTGTCTATGTTAAGCTTGTACTTATTATATTTTTGATTCTGTTTTGCTTTTGACTCCAATGTTGGACTCTGTTATCTATGTAGCTTTTCCATTTGCTTGGGGGGGTTAGCCTCCAAAAAGTTTTTTCGAACATCAAGCAGTTCCACTTTAGGAGGAGATGATGTACCTTTCTAATGGAGGAAGCCAATCTTTTACGTCACCGATCACCTCATCTACGATAGACACTAGCATGCATTTCATAATAGTTTCTTAGTGCATAAAAGGGCCTCTTGTGTCTGGCCAGAATGCAAACTACATGCTGTGCTGCAATTGTGGAATACTTCTGTTTAATAAAAAATGATCAAGCATCTCATGGTTCCATTGTAAACTTACTAACAGTGACTTCACCTTCACTCTCTGCTCCTCTGATCCCTCTGGAAAAACTGACAGAAAATGAGCTATGCTGTAATATGTAGTGGCTCATCACTGCTTTCATTACACAATAAACATACTGGGCTTTGTCATTTTTCAGCCAATAGTAAATGATCAAAATGCCAATTGATTTTTTTCCTTTCTCAGACCAAAGGAAGCCTGTCTGGGGCATATTAGAATTGCCACCACACAATCAATGTTTGCTGATTTGCTTCTACCTTGTACCTCAGAAGGTCAGAAGAATTTATTGACTGGTAAGCACACATGGGCCACTTTTTGCATGGGCCTGATCTATATTAATGTGTATTCTTCTGATTGTTACAGTCAGTCATTTTCCAACCAGCTTACACCTGAACAGGGTTGCAGGTGCTGGAGCCAGTCCCAGCTAGCATACGGCACAAGGTAGGAACAAACCCTACACAGGGCACCAGTCCATCACAGGGCAAACACCCACAAACCCACACATACAAACACATACAAACTATGGTCAATTTAGCATTGTCAATACACCTAACCTGCATGTTTTTGAACTGTGGGAGGAAACTGAAGTACTGGGAGAAAACCCATGCAGACTTGGGAAGAGCATTAAAACTCGGCACAGGGGGGCCTAGGATGCAAACCCTGGTCTCCTTACTGTGAGGCACCCACCACCACTGTGCCACCCCATTAGTTGTAACATGAAAGCCAAATTTGGTCTTTATTATATAAATCTAAAAATCAGGTTCAGACTTAATTACAGAGTTAAGTAAGTAAAGATAGCCCTTGAGAATGGAAAGAATAAAGTCTGCATATAGGAGAGTCAGTATAGCTTACAGATTTGTCAGTTCAGGAAATTGCTACAGAGAAGTAGATGTCTGTGTTTTTTTGAGTATAAAAGCTGAAATATGTTTTTTTTTTTTTGTCTATAAAACAAATTTTGTTTGAAATTTTACTTGTCAGTCTTACTGTTCTCTTATTCTTCTCTAAAATTAAGTTATTATTTTAGAGATCATTTAAAAATGTGTAAGAGGAAAGAGAAAGAGAACCAACTAAGTACAAGAAGTGTGTTTATTCTTTGTGAAGAAAAGAAAGTCTACAAAAAAGCAAGCTGCTTTGTGAATATACTGAAAGCCTTGAATACAAGTATTAACACCACGTAATAAAAAAGAAAATGAGTGACACATAGAGTAATTTTGGTCAAAATGTGATGCTTTAATTAGAGTGAAGAAGGGAGGATTATATGGTCCTCAACAAATATCATCTATGGCAGCTATGACACATGCATTGATTAGCAGTTTTCATTTTTAGAAATGTATTCACTGCAGTTTATATTCTGTTCAGATACTGAGTTTGTATTGAAAAATGCAGCTAATAAAGAGTTTTCATTTACAGTAGCCTTTTTTAATGAGGCAGTTCTGTTTAGCCATGCATACACAATAGTACTAAGACATGATTAGTAAAAATATATGTATATAGTATAACTTAATATTTAAGAAAATTGGAAAAAACTGAATTATACGTGCCCTTATATTTCAACCTTATTTCAGGAAAATGAAAAAAAAACACCTAGGATCAACAAATTATATTCATTTTTGAATTTTGCAAAGAGCACAACGTCAGATCTAAGGTAAGTATAAAATATACATACATTATAAAATAGCACATGTATTTTGAGTGATCATATATAAACATGCATTGTGACCAATTGTGCTTTTAGTGGAAACTAAAACAATTTAGGCTCCAACCATTAAAGTTTTCATTTTTACTGGAACTTGTAGCTGTTTTACTTCAGTGCTTTCATTACCTATAGCTCAGTATCTCACGAAAATAGCAAATCAACACAGTAATCCATTTTTTAAAGTAGCTCCAGGATTCAATTGAATTTCATCAATACTTCCTTCTTATTCTCTGACACTTTAGGTATCCCTACCATTGCTGCTATTCGTGCAACACTTCCAGTCGGGTTCTAAAATATAATAATAATAAGAGTTGCACTGAGACAGAAAAAGTATCCAGTTTATTCTGAAATTGGTAGAATGACCAGTTCCTTTTATGCTATCTCAAAAGAGTGGGGATGTTTTTCATATTGATTTTCACATGGAAGTAAGAGCTTTACTGTATTCTGTAAAGGTAAAAATAACAGTAATGACCCTCTTAACCTATAAATATTGTGACTGCCGCCACTTGGTAATGTGGCCACTCTTCAGAAACTCCCTGTTAAACAGTGTTTTAATGGGAAACAAACACACTCTTGAACACTCTTCTCCCTCCTCTGTGTGGGATCAGCTGCAGGCTTGCACTGCAAGGGGCTTCGAACATTGAAAAGACCAAGCCGCACCCGTCCTAATGTCTCACTCTCTACTCCTCTCTCCACCAGACCCCCTCTGCTCCAGTCACTGCTCCCGAGCCACTGTACCCGCTCGAAGAGGAAGACTTTTGTTCTTCTGACCTGGAGTCAGGGGCTGAGCCGACTCATTTGACAGTTGTTTCCTGTGAGCGCAGACCAGCTCTGAAATGGTCTTTTGTTCAAATCTGCCAATACAGCAATAAAGTTTTTACTCCTCGGAAATCCTTCTCTGCTCCCCTGTGCAACTTTGTGACCCAAGCTTGACAATGTATTAAACAGCTAAAAGATGGAATTGCTAATTATAATTGATAATGACAGCTTGTCAATTTGTGCTTTCAAAGGTTGGTCAATCATATTTAAAAGAGGAGGTTGGAGGATTCAATGACTTAAAGATTTTCTCACAAACCTAATCTTCTCAAATCCTGAATCCTCAAGGAGGACTTTCCAATAAACTTTTGGTAAGTTGGTCATTGAGATTATGGTGCTTACCCAGGCTTCTCTCTAAAGTTCATTAAGTCATTCCATTGGTTCACATTAATTTTGGACACTTTGTTTTCTTTAAACATAACTATACCATTTGTTTTACTTTATTGGTAATGGCAGGTCTCAGGGTTGTTTGCCAGGTGTGTAACTCACTGATTAGTTTGCTTTATGAAAAGTGTTTTTACTACAAAGATTGAGAAGACACCTTTGTTTTCATTTAATTTTTGCAGTTGTTCCCTTTATTGTCAAGAGACTATGTTTTATGCTCTGCTTTTCACAAAAGTTATAAGACCTGTATTTTTACCTTCTTCTGGTACTCTTACCTTCTAATTCACCAGACATTAATAGACTTAATTACAACTCGGCCTCTGCGTGACAATTTCACTAACCATACTAGAGTTCTTCCATAAGATTTCAGGAATATGAAGCTTGCTCTTCATGCTTGTGTGAGTTTTATTCCATTCGCTTTGTTTTCCTACCACATCCCCAAGAAATAAATGTTAGATGTAGTGGCTACCCTAACCTGGCTAAGAACAAATAATTTTAAGTGTTTGTGTGTTTGATGTTTCTGTATTCATTCTTGTCTTGTACAAATATCGTGATGTTGGCTCTGACTTTTTGTAAACTTACGTTTGAAAAGGCAAATTTAGAAAATGAAAGGATGGTGTGGTTGTTGGAAGAACTGCAGAGGCACAAAATAGAAATTTTTGGTGCACCAACCTAGTCGTCCCTGTTTAATAAAGCAAGAGTTCAACAAAATGCATGCTCAATGGCCCTAAATAAACAGAAAACTAGGGTCCTTGTCACTAAACTTTTCTCTTGGCTGGTAAACCTAGTAAAGTAATGGTGGGAAGGAGCTCTGTCCTGCAGAGCGTTCTTGTATTTAGCGAGGAATTCGGAATGGGTGGAGTCAATTGCCCTCACAAGGCATCTTCTTAGGGAAATAGAGGATATGGTTAGCACCAGCACTCCCCTCTTGACCCGAAGTGGACATACATACTTCAGAAGAGCCCGGAGGGTTATCCATTGACATATATGAATGACAATGGATATTATATACCTGTATACCTGAGTTACTCAATCCAGTATGCAATTGCACACACCAACAATTGGCTGATTTAAACCTATAAATTAATCTCACATCTTTGAAGATGCTGGGAGGCACAGGGTGAATGTGTATACCCCTAATATACAATGATCATGCAGGATTTGAATCATGACATTGGACCTGTGAGTCATCAGTAATGACCACTGTGCCATCATGATTCTCTTACCTTACATTGCATTGTTCCCATTTTACTGTTATTGACAACTTTGAACAAATATGTAGGAACTAACCATTTAAGTAGTCATCTGATAATTAGATATGATAAACTCAAGTCACCAGTAGTTACAGAATTGCAGATTTGTAAATGGAAAATGCATTCTACACTAAAGTATCTTAATATTTTTGTTTAACTTCTGCATTTATCACAGTGCATTAATATTTCACTAGTTTTATACTACTCTTAGTTTGGGAGATAAAGCAATACACAGTAATCTCTCCAAACAAATCTTATTTATTTATAGAAATACAAAGAACACAAATGCATGTCACCAAATTAAATAACTGAAACAGCAGTTTCCCCAACTCTATTTCCAGTAGACCATAAGCTTAATGTACATTTCATATCTTTTTTATTTATTAATTTTCACAAAAGCTGGGCACTACCTCACATTGCCTCATTTTTCATTTCTTTTGAATTTTGTGACAAAAGTCATTTAATTTCTATCCTATTATTATCGACTGTAAACTCGCATGAGACTGCTCAGTTTGTGAATGCGGTACAGAGATTAAAATAAGTCATATCCCCAGTGGCATGTTTTGCTGCTTGCTGAAGATTAGTTGTATGTTAGAATTACATATGCTGTATGATTACTTTAGCAGCCTGAGAGGTTTTCAAATCAAAACCGCCTTCTGGTATACAAGGTAGAGTAATTTGAAAACTAAGCACTGGAAAGCTACAGAGTAAGGTTCAGAACTCTGGGACACTCTCTGTGCTACTAGTAGTGACTTTTTCTTTGTAGCCTAATACCTTCATTCTTTGAGACCTAACTTTAATTTCTTGGCTTAGTTGTTTGTCTTTAGTTTTTCATCTGTACTTTATTTGTAAAGGATAGTAAATGATAATGAAGTATTTTCTTTGGGATTGCCAGGCCAGTACACATCACAAACAAGATAAAGCATTGTCAATTACTGGGAGACATACTTCTCTTCCAATCGTCTAATTCACCTCACTTCACCTCAATTCAACTCCTTGATGGCATCAGCTATTTATTCGTAGCTCCCATAATTCTTTGAAGACAAATGTGACAACTGTGAGCTATACTGTAGTAATCATGGTATTTCAATCTAGGTGTTTATGCATAAGTGAATCTGCCACAAACCCATCTGAATACCAAGCATCTCTCAAATTTAGACAGATATTTTACAATTTATTTAAATCCTAGCCTTCTGGTTTTTCTGAATGTAGTCTTCTTCAGATGGTTAAATGCACAACTTTGGGTAGAAGAGACAATGTTTCAAGGTTGGACATTTTGTACAAAGTGGCGAGATAGGGTATTTAAATAAGCTTACCTTAATTCTGTGATTTTATTTACTGGAAATATGGCCTTTCTGCAGTTGTTATTTGTCATGTTTGCCTCATATTTTCTGGCAAGGTCAATAGATTAAATATCTGTACTTTTTTTAACTTCAAAGCATTACAGATGTGTTTATATATTCCTCATACCTTTCCCTAATAAAAACAATAAATACAAGTAGGAGCATACTGAAAAGAGAAAATAATTTACTAAATAACCCTTGTCTATTTTGAAAAGCAGAATGAACAAAATATTTAAGCAACATCCACTTAATCCAAGTCAGTTTTACAATGGCCAGAGATTTACCCAAAAGCACTGGGTACAAGTTCTTCACAGTATCCCCTCATGCACACCCAAAACTCACAGGGGCCCACTCTAGAGTCACTTTTGGGATACGGGAAGCTAACCAGAGGTTTGGAGAAAAAATCCATGCAGACAAAGAGAAAATGTGCAACTGCCTCGACAAGGAATTCAAATACAGGAAATATGGGGTCCAAGAGGCAGCAGTGCTATCCAGTGCACCTTTCCACTGTAGAGTAATTAAAGTAAAGCTATATTTTACTCTAAATGTTGCAACTACACAGACAGAGTGGTTGGATAAAAAAAAAAAACACAACCAACTGCATTTATCTATATAATGTTATTTAATTTGCTAAAGCAGAGACAGGAATTCACTGTTGGGTTGATTGCTATGAATAATGCATCTTAACAAACTAACATAAAAATGTTTAGTTAAGTTTAAAACACAAAACTAATAAACCTTACTGATAGATTTCTGCTGGGGCCTAAAAGTATCAAGCAACCTCAGATGATCTTCACTGATAGTGTTCTTTTTTTTTTATTTAATTCATTTTATTAAAATCAAATAACATTCCATACAAATAACTTAAGTTTTACAAATCAACCCCCACCCCTGAGAAAGAGAACTAGGCCAGCAGAGTAAAATTTTAATCTAGAAAAAATAAGTAAATAGATAAATTAATAAATGAATAAACATAAATAGAGTAAAAGAAGGGAGAGAACCTGCTTGTTCAATTTAAATGCTTATTCTAAAATGATCCTCTAAGTGCAAATTAGATGTTTTCCAGTTTCAAATAGTATATGACATCAGTTACCCACTGACTTAGAATAGGAGAGTTAGGATTCTTCCAGTTGAGCAAGATAAGTCTATGTGCCAATAGTGAAGTAAAGGCAATTGCAATTTGTTCGTCCTTCTTCATGTTAACACTAGAATTACCAAAGCCTACGAAAAAACTCGTAAATCCGTTCGCACCTCTCCATCAGCGTCTTTTGTCCTGTAAATGTGCTGATAAAGACAAGCAGCAAGCAGCCTGCTATTCCATCCCCCCACTGCCGTAGAACATGCACAATGTGAAGTGCTGGATTTTTAGAGTGGAAATAATAGATCATTATTTGGAACATATGCATTTCATGTGTGTTTCATTTCTACAATAATCTGTGTAAACACATTGTTAAAACAGAAACTTTTTTCATATTTTAGTAATAAATGACAAAATGTAGGAATAAACTATATAATGTGTGAAGCCTGAAGTCCAAAGATCAAAAAAATACTTTCACAAAAGGTTCGAGGATGATAAAACAGCTTCCGCTTTTTGCTGACTTGTACTCAAGAGTCCCCGGTTCGATCCCAACTGCCTCCTATATTTGCCGTTTTCAGTAGTGACCTGCTCTTATTGTTAATATTATACAGTTAACACATTAATTTGGTTTGCGTCTATAACAGCCAGTGAACATCTATAGTACTTGTAAAAGTTACCTTTTTTTTTTTTTAACTTTTATTCTCTCAGTCACGATCACGATACATACTACCACCCCCCCACAAAGGGATCTGACGCTGTTAGTTTTTATTTGAAACAGGGAGTAACTGATGTGAGTGGTGTTTTGAGGCAATGGAACTGGACATTCTCTGATCTGGAAGGATAAAAGCTGACACACAAACACCAGTAAATCTGCCTTCTTCATATCTCACCGTCACTTTATTTTTTTTAATTCAGTTTTATGGAGTGTTCCTGCTCACACTGAATTAGTATGCACCTTATGGTCCATGATGTCAAAGCCGCACTGACAAAAAAAAAAAACCAGAGACATAGGTATATATAATATTTGGAATAGCTCATTTTATGACCTGTATAGTACTTTGTACAATTCGGAAAACATTGTGGCACGGATGCAACATTATTCATATTCATTCGCATAACATCTTGCAGTTGTAATCAGTGTTTCATATGCTTTTTTTTCCCCCTGATCTTGCCAGTCCCCACATGTTGCTGTATGGGGGTGTTTCTTTTGTACTCCAGGACATGCAGAGGAAAGAATAGTATAGAGAGGTCAGTTCAGTGCTATATGCAATCATCAGATTCAAATGTTAACAGTTCACACACACATAAGGACTGTCCTTCCTACATTTATGACATGTGTACCTGTTAAAATGCGCACACACGTAGGCTTTGGTAATTCTAGTGTTAAGCCCATCTGGGAGTACCCCAAACACAGATGTTAGTGGATTAGGAGGGTTTGTGACACCAAAGCTGTCTGCAAGGCATTTAAAGATTTTGGTCCAAAATGATGTTAATTTGGTGCACGCCCAAAACATGTGGCCTAGTGAGGCTGGAACTTGATTGCAGTGTTTGCAGGTTCTTGGATCTTGCCCTAGAAACATTTTGGTTGACTGTCAGTCTTCTACACTGCAGTAGGCACTTTGAAAACAATATTATAATGCCATTGTTTAGACTCTGGACTTGGCAAAACAAGTGAAACAACTTGTTTGTTGTGAGGGCTCTCCATCACTCCTTATCCTCCTGGACCTCACAGCAGCATTTGATACGGTAGATCATAATATTCTCCATCATCTTCACTATATAATTGGACTTTCTGGCACTGCTTTGGAGTGGTTCGAATCCTATCTTACAGATAGGGCTAAGTATGTGGCCTTGGGGGATGCTAAATCTCATACCCACACTGTCACCTGTGGGGTCCCACAAGGATCAGTCCTTAAGCTGACTCTTTTTAATATCTAGAAGCTACCCTTAGGTCACATCATCCACAAGCATGGAGATTCATTCCATTGCTATGCGGATGATACGCAGCTCTATGTGAGACTGGATTCGACTTCTCTTACACCTCCATCAACCCTATCCTCCTGCTTGGATGAGAATGAGGCCTGGATGTCCAAGAACTTCCTCAAGCTGAACAGCACTAAAACAGAAGCTTTCATTCCTCTGTAAATTGTATTTCCTTTTTTGACAGTACCATTACCCTCTCCCCTTCTGTTACAAATCTGGGTGTCAAGCTAGACTCCCATCTGTCATTTGATACACGGGTCCAACACCTTTGTAAAATTGCTTTCCTTCATCTCCGAAACATAGCCAAACTCCGTCCCTACCTTGCCCTCTGTGATGCTGAAAAGCTGCTTCATGCCTTTGTTTCATCCAGGCTGGATAATTGTAATGCGCTCCTCACTGGGATCCCCAGCAGAAGCCTTCAAAAGCTCCAACAAATTCAAAATAGTGCTGCAAGAATCCTGATGAGGGTGCGGAAAAATGAACACATTTCACCAATCCTTCAATCACTTCATTGGCTCCCTATTCACCTCTGTATTGAATAAAAACTCTGTTTGTTTCCTCACCACTGTATCCATGGAAATGCTCCACAATATCTGAAGGAACTCCTTATACTACAAACCACTGCAAGAAACCTCCATTTTGCAAATACCTACCGCCTTCACCCGCTGGTGATCAAACTTCATTCAATGGGTGACCGAGCCTTTGGAAATCCATCCCAGAGAGCATAAGAACACAGCAGGCTGTGGGCTGTTTTAAAAAGCAGCAAAAGACTTTTCTATTTAGGAAAGCTTATTAACAAGAATGCTGTAATTATTGTTGTTTTATCTCTGTTTTTATTTTGCCTTGCATTTGTTTAAACTTTTTATGTAGCACTTTGAGATTTACTGCTAATGTAAATGTCCTATAAATAAAATACATTATTATTTATTATTATTAAACATGTTAGACAGTGCACACATGGCGTAACATTCAGGTACTTTCGGCAACTAAGTTAACTGATATGAAAGTTGGAATATTTCATATTTTTATTTGCTTCATTAACACTAGAATTACCAGAGCCTACGAAAAAACTCGTAATTCCGTCCCACCTTAAATCGCTTCTTAAATCCCTTCACACCTCTCCGCCAGCGCCCTTTGTCTTCTAAATGTGCTGATAAAGAGAAGCTTGGAGCAGCCGGCTATTCCATCCCCCCACCAATTTAGAACGTGCACAAACTTCTCTCAGCTCATGCCTTGATTGAGTATCTGGGAGTGAAGTGCAGTTTTAGAGTGGAAATAATAGATCGTTATTTGGAACACACGCATTTCATGTCTGTTCCATTTCTACAGTAATCTGTGTCAACACATTGTTAAAACAGAAACGTTTTTTATATTCTAGTAGTAGATGACAAAATGTAGGCATAAACTATATAATGTACTAGCAAAATACCCGCGCTTCGCAGCGGAGAAGTAGTGTGTTAAAGAAGGAATGAAAAGAAAAGGAAACATTTTGAAAATAACGTAACCTGATTGTCAATGTAATTGTTTTGTCACTGTTGTGAGTGATGAGTGTTGTTGTCATATATATTTATATATATATATATATATATAGATATATATATATATATTGTCACAAAACGAGTCAAAGACAGAAAAAGGTTTGGGGCAGCCACCCATGTAATTTGGTATCCTGGCTGCAACTTCGTTTCTTTCAAATACCAGCACTGAAGTGCTTACAACAGAGTCCAAAACAAGACTGACACAGAAGGGAAAAGGGAAGGCTTTTAAAGGGGGAGACAGGAAGTGAGGTCATAAGGGTCGGGCACGTGTTCATTGTTCATTGGTTTAGTCCCGGATGTGACATCAGGGGCCGGAGCTGGCAAGGTCTGTCTCCATTGGCTCGGTCCCAGAAGTGACGCCCAGAGAGACAGGTGGAACCTCCCGGGTTAGGTCTACAGGGAAGTGAGAAAGAGAGTTAGTGCGCTCTGCCACATCCCGGCATGGCTCAGAACTGCCTTCACTCGAGCCCTTTAGCTGCCTCCCATGCGCGCGTGTGTGACAATATACACATATATATATATACATATATATATATATATATATATATATATATATATATATAATTTACACACACACACATAAACATATATATATATATATATATATACATACATACACACACACATATATAAACATATATATACATATACATACATATCTACATATATACACACACAGCTATTTCAGATCAGTGCAATACGCTGTTTGTTAAAACGGTTGACTCCGCTCTTACGCAATAACAAATCAAATCATTCAGTTGTCTTTGCTCATATGTCATTTTAGAGCTGGACGCCTGGCATCTTTTTTGGCCACAAGTTCGTTTCTGTTTGGTGTGAGGTTCTGTGTTGTGGAGATTCTCAGGATGGATTGCAGGTGCTCATCAGTGAGGCGACTCCTGTGTGCTGTTTTGTTAGTCTTTATCACTGAGAAGAGCTTCTCACACAGATATGTGCTACCAAACATGCACAAGGTTCGAGCCGCATGTAGACGGACTTTTTTTGTTCTTCAAAGTCACCAAAGCGCCGTGCAAACTCAGTGCGCAATAACTCTAGCTTCGCAATAACTTGCAGCATCATAAGGTAGACTTGATTAACGCGTAAGTGTTCGGCAAGGCAGCTGAAGCGCTGCATTATGGGATCTGTAGTTTATTGTGTTACCAGCGCTTCATATACCCGGCTTTAATAACAATAATACAGTATATAAAATGATCTCGGGCCGGATATAATTACACGCCGGGCCGGATGTGGCCCGCGGCCCTTGAGTTTGACACATATGGACTAAATAGAACTTGAAAAGATATATTTTTTCAAATGTGATCGGCAATTCAGATAGAGTTGACGCAAGACTACAGCCTGCATGCCTCAATGAGTCATCCTCCCTCGCTCTTACTTTTTACCGCTCATCTAATGAATACACTGAGTATGGCTTTACCAAAACAATCATTGATGGCTAATAAAGTATCCATTATTCGAGTATGTAGAGCGGATATATATATATACATATATATATATACCCGCGTATCGCAGCGAGAAGTAGTGTGTTAAAAAGGTAGAAAAGAAAAGGGAACATTTTAAAAATAACGTAACATGACTGTCAATATACAGTATTTGTTTTGTGAGTGTTACTGAGTGTTGCTGTCATCAAGGATTTGATTATCATTATTTCTTTCAATCAGGTTCGTATTTGTAGGATGTGTTGTGTGTTCAAGTTACATTCCGTGTTTGTCAATCATTGTAAAGATGACAGGTTTCATTCATCGATTCGTTTCTTACTGCATCAATAAACAGCTCGTCTTCTTCTTTATCTGAGACCTGACACACTGCATGCACGGGTTTTTTACACTGTCTTCCTTTAGCGGACATTGACTTTTTCCACCGTGTGCTTTGTTTCCACAGTAGCTGCATTTATGAATATGCTTATCAGACGCTTCATATTTTTGCTGCCTTTTCAATTGTGTAATTCGGTTTTGTTCAGTGCTCTTTGGAACTGTTGCTTTTATCTGTGCACTGCGCCAGTTCACGTGAGCCACTCGTGTACTTGCATCGAAGGTTCCCAGCTGTGCTGGTGCCATCTCGCTATGTCCATAGCTTTATTTAATGTTACCTTAGTCCTGGCACTTAAAACTTTCTCTCGCAGTTTCGCTGAGTTTGTGTCAAACACCACCCTGACCATCTCATCTTCCTCTCCATAAGCACAGTCCTTCACCCGTGAATATTTACCCGTGGCAGTTTGCTATTGGATTGCCGCTGACGGACGGCCTTATATGGGCAGGCACTAAATTACAAACGCCAGCGCAGCCTGTCTATGAACTTAATTTAAAGTGTAGGTTTACATCGTGCTTTGTTTCCAAGTAGCAGAACTCATGAATATGGTTGTATATGTCACTCGCCGCTTCTTATTGTTTCGCTGCCTTCTCAATTATATAATGCATGTTTTCTTCAGCGCTTTTTGAGGTCTTCCTGGTTTTCTATGTACTGCGTGATTACGTGTGAGGCGTGATGATGTCACACGAAACTCCGCCCCCACGGCGTTGAAGCTCATCTCCATTACAGTAAATGGAGAAAAACTGCTTCCAGTTATGACCATTACGCGTAGAATTTCGATATAAAACCTGCCCAACTTTTGTAAGGAAGCTGTAAGGAATGAACTGCCAAATTTCAGCCTTCCACCCACACGGGAAGTTGGAGAATTAGTGGTGAGTGAGTGAGTGAGTGAGTGAGGGCTTTGCCTTTTATTAGTATAGATGAAGCCTGAAGTCCAAATAGCAAAGAAACATTTTCACAAGAATAACACAATTGCGCTTTTATTCAAAAATATAACTGCAGAAACAAAAAGCCGCCTTAACAGGAGACATTGACAGCAGTTTATCGTAACTGCCTCCGTGGTTCAAAAGAATCAGTTCTCGCTTGGGAATCAAGAGGTCATGAGTTCGATCCTGCGCCCCTCCGTTTTGAGAAGTAAACTGCTCTTAGTCTTACTGTTTTAAAATAAAAGCATACATTTGATTTCAGTCTGTAACATCCGGTGAAATTTATGATCCATGTGAAGGTTAGCTTTTTTTTTATTCACTTTTCATTCTCTCAGTCGCTCAGAATCAATCCATACAACCCCATCTGACACGGCTGTTTTCACTAAAACGCGCTTATAGCTCTGCAGTGTACCACGATGCATACTAACGCCCCGGTTCTGACACACAAACGCTGGCGAAGCTGCCTTCTTCGTATCTCACCGTCACTTGCTTTTCTTTTTATTCAGTTTTATTGAGTGTTCCTGCCAGTCCCCGCATGTTGCTGTATGCTGTTTCTTTTGTACTCCAGGACATGCAGAGGAAAGAATGGTAAAGACCAGTAACTTCGGCGCTATATGCAATCATCAGACACTCCCCATCTGCCCGTGTCGCTCAAACACAGGAACATATATTGGTGTAAAAGTATAACAAAAGTGCACTTTTATTCAAGTGCACTTTTTCCATCGCCTTTTCCTGTAAGAAGCAATGTACACACTTCTCTCTATGCTGTGGTTTCTATTACACACCTGAAAGAAAGAGACAATATATGTGAAAATATAATGCACTAATGCAATATTATTTGAAAACGAACAGCGCCAGATCGGGTGTGAATTTATGCAGGAACTGGAAATTCTCTGATGCGGGACCTTCCCCCAGGGAAGAAAGTACAGTGTCAGGTGCTCATTCAGTGTAATAGAAACCATAGCACAGAGAGGTGTGTACACGGCAACAAGTACACGGTCGTAAATGTAGGAAGGACGGTCCTTGGGTGTGTGGGAACTGTTAATATTTGAATGTGATGATTTTATATAGCACGGAATGAAAATCAGCACTTCTTAGCATTGCACCATGCAAGCTGTCGTATCAATCGCCTACTGTAACTTGCTTTCTTTTTTCTTCGGTTATACAGGTAGTTTTGAATAAAAGTGCACTTGTTTTGTTTGCGAAATGAAGTGTCTGCGCGCACTTTTCGTGGCATTACACGTGTATTTTTTGAGCATGCCCGCTTGAGCAGTAAAAAGTATTGAAAAGTATAACAAAACAACGGGCAGATGGGGAGTGTCTGATGATTGCATATAGCGCCGAACTTACTGCTCTTTACCATTCTCTCCTCTGCATGCCCTGGAGTACAAAAGAAACAGAATACAGACGCGCTATAGCTCTGCGTTGTACCACGATGCATACTAACGCAAAGGGTTCTGACACACAGACGCTGGCGAAGCTGCCTTCTTCGTATCTCACCGTCACTTGATTTTCTTTTTATTCAGTTTTATTGAGTGTTCCTGCCAGTCCCCGCATGTTGCTGTATGCTGGATATTTTCACATGTATTGTCTCTTTCTTTCAGGTGTGTAATAGAAACCACAGCATAGAGAGAAGTGTGTACATTGCTTCTTACAGGAAAAGGCGATGGAAAAAGTGCACTTGAATAAAAGTGCACTTTTGTTATACTTTTACACCAATATATGTTCCTGTGTTTGAACGACACGGGCAGATGGGGAGTGTCTGATGATTGCATATAGCGCCAAGTTACTGGTCTTTACCATTCTTTCCTCTGCATGTCCTGGAGTACAAAAGAAACAGCATACAGCAACATGCGGGACTGGCAGGAACACTCAATAAAACTGAATAAAAAGAAAAGCAAGTGACGGTGAGATATGAAGAAGGCAGCTTCGCCAGCGCTTGTGTGTCAGAACCGGGGGGGGCGTTAGTATGCATCGTGGTACACTGCAGAGCTATAGCGCCTTTAGTGAAAACAGCCGTGTCAGATGGGGTTGTATGGATTGATTCTGAACGCGACTGAGAGAATGAAAAGTGAATAAAAAAAAAAGCTAACCTTCATAAGGATCATAAATTGCACCGGCTGTTACAGACTGAAATCAAATGTATGCTTTTATTCTAAAACAGTAAGACTAAGAGCAGTTTACTTCTCAAAACGGAGGGGCGCAGGATCGAACTCGTGACCTCTTGATTCCCAAGCAGGGGCTGAGTTTATTGAACCACGGAGGCAGTTAAAGTAAACTGGTGTCAATGTCGCATGTTAAGGCGGGTTTTTGTTTCTGCAGTTATATTTTTGAATAAAAGCGCAATTGTGTTATTCTTGTAAAAATGTTTCTTTGCTATTTGGACTTCAGGCTTCATACATTATATAGTTTATGCCTACATTTTGTCATCTACTACTAGAATATAAAAAACGTTTCTGTTTTAACAATGTGTTGACACAGATTACTGTAGAAACGGAACAGACATGAAATGTGTGTGTTCCAAATAACAGTCTATTATTTCCACTCTAAAACTCCACTTCACTCCCAGATACTCAATCAAGCTGAAGTTCGTGCACGTTCTAAATTGGTGGGGGGATGGAATAGCCGGCTTCTCTTTATCAGCACATTTAGAAGACAAAGGACGCTGGCAGAGAGGTGTGAAGGGATTTAAGAAGCAGTTTAAGGTAAGACGGAATTCCGAGTTTTTTCGTAGGCTCTGGTAATTCTAGTGTTAAAGAGTCAGTTATTACTTTGTGTTTAATAAATAGTTTTGTAACAATGCGTTATATTCAAAAGTAATAGTGATTACAGAATGCATGCTTTTTCAGCAGCACTTTACATTGGAGTTAGCTTTCATACACAGCTGAATCCAATTCAAATGATGTAATGCTATTGATTGATGTGTGTTAACTGTAGAAATTTGGTGACTAATTATTGTTCAATTTTCTTAAACATATTTTTAAAAGTATACCCAATAGAGTAGTATCCAATATTTAGCAATTTAGAAATATCCAATACAAAATAACCAACACTAACATAAAATCATGAGAAAATTGAATGGAGAAAAGAAACAGAAATAAATTCCCACCTAGCTACAATATTAATATCAGTTAAAACATAGTAATTTGTTAAAATTAAATAAATAAGAACCTGGGAAGAAACTGATTTATTGTATAACGGAAATATGATTACAAAATGTTCAGGGGCTTGTTGTGATTGTTTGTGTATATCTGGGATTAAAAGATTGGCTCTGGGCAACAGTGATCAGGGGCTTAAGCCACCGAAGCCTCCCACCTCTGGACACCACTGCCCATTTTTAAACCCATTTCATCCTAACATCAGTTAGGGCAGCTGCACCTTTCCCGTGTTATTAATGACTGTAGTCCAAACACCATTTAGCTGAAGGTTGATAACGTTAGTTCTTTAGAATAATAATCAGATAATATTGTTCACTCAATTCTGTTTTGTATATGCTTACTTAATTGCTTTCCACTCCTTTTATTTCCAGAGAAGTGACTTTTTGTTCTCTATTAGTTAACTTACCTAAAGCAGCAGGAGAAAGGCATTGGCGTTTGAATGTGCGCACTCTGCCCTGCCTTTGACTCACTTGCATTGGGAATCAGAGCGGCTGTTAGACAAAAAAAAAAAAAGAGAGGAAAATATATAACATAAAAGTTCAAAGAACTCCTCTCAGGATAAAGTTGAAACAGTAAATTCATTCATAGACGTCGCACAAAACATTTCTCCATTTTAATTTGTCAATGCCTTCCAAGGGAAATTTTTAAATAGAATTTAAAAATCTGTTTGAGATATCTGAATGAAAATTGAAATGTCTTGACAGATGTCTCTGAAGAATTCTTTGGTCAATGGGAGAGCTGAGTTGTTTCATGTGGACAGACAGACAGGGGCTTTTGCAATAGGTGCTTCACGCATTATATATGAACACACCTAAAAAAGTATGGATAGTATAGCCAGGTGTAGATAAAACCTGTTAATGCAATAAACCAAATAATGTCAAGGATACAACACATTGTAAAGTAATGTTGGCTAATTGAAGGTGAAATGCTAATATCTATTTCTACATACCGTAGAAAACTATAGCGTGTCATTTTTGCACAGCACAGGGGTGCAGAAAAAGGACTGCATCATTACTGCTTAATTGAGTTCAGATTCTGATCGCTGTCTGTGAGTAGTTTCAAAATTAGTGTAGAAAATTTGGTTAAAATTGACCACTACCCCCAATTTGATAAGAAAAAGAAGAGTTTGGCAAAAAATTAATTACCCATACAGAGCAACAGTTCCATTTGTAAATTAACTTCTTCCTTTAGCAGTGATATAATAATAATCTGATTGCAGTGTTACATTACTGTTCAAAGACCATCTCTGCCTATTCTGTTAGAGTATACTTCACAGAAGTCACAGAATCTGTCAGAGCTCACATAAGATTAAAACATGTAGAAATCAAAAATAAAGAATTAAAGTTACAGTCAACCCGCATCTTTTCTTTTGTTTATGCCAATAATCTGTGCATAAAACATAATGCATTCATCAAATGTATTTACCTTACCCCTGCATATTATTGCATTTCAGTTGTCATCTTGGTTATTGTTCTGGCTCCTGCCTCTATGGCTCTGTCACAAACAGATGAATCCAATTCCAAGGCTGCTTATATCTACACCACTTTAGGGTCAGGTGATGCTCAAGCCTTGGCAAGCTTCATTCACCTTCCGCCCTACTGTCCACTGGTCCCTTAAATAAGGCACCTGGAAGTGCTTCAGGTGTTTGTTGCCCTACTTCTGGCAGCACTTTTGGGTGTGGCGGAAGAACCAACCATACTGGCTCAGGAACAGCCGCAGCGCCCCCTGGCGGCACCCCCAGATCCCATCAGGGGTGTATTAGACTCCATCTCACCATGAAGCTCTGCGGGTGTCCGAGTCACGGCTGCCACCCAGTGCGGCTGCTATCTAGTGTTTTGTGGGAGGTATGTTTTCTGTCCACACTGGCTTCCCCGGTCCTTCCATAGCAAAGGTGTCCCAGGCGAGCAAGGACCCTGGCCATCTATGACAGCACATTATTTTTTTTTCACATTCCAATAGATATGCATGTTATGTGAGTGTAGCTGTGTATGTGAGTGAGCTCATCTATGGACTGGTGTCCCATAAAGACCTTGTACATGATGCTGACATAACAGCTTCAGTCTCCACTGATCTGAACTGGATGAACCAAGATTAAAAATGGAAGGATGAATAGATGAATCAGTTTGGTACAGGAAATGAATGGATAGGCATATAGTTGCTATTCTCTGGATAAAGGCGTCAGCCAAAAATGTAAATGTAGATACTTTTAGTACTACAAATTTGAGTCCTTTTTGATAATCATAATATATGTTCATAACAAAAACCTGGACCATAAAAATGACTGAACCCAAATAACGTGTGTTTATAGATACTAAGCAGCTACAAAAAGAACAGAAAGACCTGAAAAGCAGGTCAACAATATAGAAGGTTCTTTAAACATTGTTTCTCGAAATCAATGCCATTCAATAATGACTGGAGAGTATAGCAGTGCCTTTGGCTCAGGCTAGTGGAACCATCAGAGAACGACATTTATCATAACCTTAGCAATTTACTGTTGACCCAAATAAATACAGGGACTTTATTAATCAGTGCCACCTTATAGTTAATCAACAGTCATTAACTTCCACTACTAATAGTGCTAAAATAGCTTTTACTATTTTCCTGCTGGTGCATTAGCCATTAGAATGGACATCAGCTCTTTAAGTAGCAAATCATCCATACTGCTTTAATTTAGAAGCTTTTATTAAGGAATTCAGTACAACCTTTGACCAACCCAGGCGAAGAGGGGTGGCAAAAAATAGATTGCTGAGTTGCAGTATTACATAACTTCAATCAAGACATTAGCGTTTGAAGTGGATTGAAATAAATAGGCTTTAGTTTCACTTTTCCTTAACAAATCGTCAAAGGAATTGAAAGATAAGCAGGGTACCCAGGAAATGGGTTAATGTTTGTAGGAAATAATTAATGTTGCCTTAAAATTAGGAACAATGTCTTGCGGAGACTCAATAAGGGGGAAAAAGTAAACCACTGAGTTGTAAGCCCCTAATTAAGAACCTATTTAAATGGAGAAAACAGGGGTTGGTTTTAAGGAAAGACAAAAAAGAGCTTTGCAGGGCTTATATGCTTTTATTGAGCAGAATAATCACACATAGTAGCCACTTGTCCAGAGCTTAAGGCAAACTAGAGCACACACTTTATGACAATCCTATCCTCATATGTCTATTGAAACTGAGGAATTATCTGTGCTCCTTGATTCTGTGGCAGCATAAAATTTACTTGCATGAATTTCTTGGAGACAACTTTGAAATCAGCCTTTAAGTTTGAAATCTAGGTTAAAAATACACTTTATAAAGGTTGGTCCAATTTATGGTATAATACATAATTTATGTATGATAAAATTTAATTCTTCATCACCGAGAATTCAGATTTGGAGTCTACATATAGAAGAACGAGCAAAATATCCGCGCTTCGCATCGGAGAAGTAGTGTGTTAAATAAGTTATGAAAAAGAAAAGGAAACATTTTAAAAATAACGTAACATGATTGTCAATGTAATTGTTTTGTCACTGTTATGAGTGTTGTTGTCATATATATATATATATACACACACACACACACACACACATATAAACATATATACGTATAAACATATCTACATATACACATATCTACACATACACATATCTATATATATATACATATACACATCTACATATACAGTGGTACCTTGGTATACGTCCTGTTTGGACACGAAAAATTTTGCTTGGTATACGACCTTTGTTTGGTATACGACTCGCGTGCTAACCTTGTTTACCTCTCTCAAGACAAAGCCACGACTGCCCACAAGCATTAGTGCGCCAGTTGCTAGCATTCTGTGAACAACCCGCGCTATAACTCTCTGTGAACTTTCACATGTGTGATATAGTGGGTCCACAGCTCCTGTCAAAGTCCAGCTTTAAAATAAATAATCACCGCGCTTGCAGCTTGGTGAGGGGGCGTGGTCGTTATGTGGCTGAAGGTTGTCAGGGCGATTAGCGATGTGGGTGTTTCTCACCAAAGTGCACTTGTGAGGGACCGTCCGCATTCATGATTGTTCCTGGGGCTGCTTATCTTGATAAACAAAAGTGCAAGTCAGCTAGAAGGGGAGTAAAAAGAAAGAATGGACGGGAGGTTGAGTGAGTGAGTGAGAGAGAGAGGGCTGCTTATCTTGATAAACAGAAGCGTGAGCTGGCTTGAAGGGAAGTAAAAAGAAAGAATGGACAGGAGGTTGAGTGAGTGAGTGAGTGAGTGAGTGAGAGAGAGTGAGCAAAGTAGGCAGAGTTAACGTCAGTTGCAAGTAGGGCGACTCCCCTGTTGGGAAGGCAGGTAAAAAGGCACTGGGCTTCTTCTTGTTTTTTTTTTTTTTTAAAGCATGCTTCCTGCTCTATTTTAACTTCGTTGTTTTTAAAAAGACTTTTTTCTATTGTTTTTAACCTCCACATTTCACTTCTGATTTTATGGATTATTTATTGGAACTTTGGAGACTGCACTTTAATTTGAACACCTTGTTTTGTTAATTGTTTTAATAAAAGCTCTTTGCACTTTTTCACCATCCCCTTGCTTTACCAATGAGGTTAGCAGAGGCACATTACTGACGGTGTAGGGTTCAAGGGCTCCCCGGCAGCAGATGGGAGCATACACCAAACCTGCATCGTCACAACGTGATTTTGTGTTTTTTTCATGTAAATTTGAATTGATTGTTGAAAAGTATGAAGGTGGCATGCGTATCCGGGACATGGCTGTTGCATACCGTTTGCCGAGAACGACGGTATCTACGATTGTGAAAAACAAAGATGTTATTAAAAAGTAAAGTGAGGTAAAATTTTCATTTATTTCATCTAATTGTTTTTGTATATGTATTTTAGTATTAAGCAGTGTTTAAATTATTTTATACAACCCCATCAATGTATAATATGCCAATAGCAATAGGATTTTTTTTCCATGGGAACTGATTAATCATTTTCCCATTAATTCTTATGGGAAAAATTTGTTTGTTATATGTCCTGTTTGGTATATGTCAAAGGATCTGGAACGAATTAAGGACGTATACCAAGGTTCCACTGTATATACTTATATATACACATATCAACATATATACACACATACATACACACACACATATACATACATACAGGTAAATATACATATATATACACATACATACATATATATATTGTGGTCCCCGGCCGGGCTCCCAGGAGGAGGAGAGGAGGGCTTGTGCCTCCTCCAGACCATGAGGGGGCGTCCGTCCTGGTTACGTTGGGGACCACGGGTACAAGGCTTGGAAGCCCAGCCCTGTAGGGACCCGTGGTCACCGCCAGGCAGCGCCCCGATGCCGGTTTACCCCGTGGGGTCTTTGGCCAGGGATGGAGCCCGGCCGGGACGCCTTGGAGGACCAGAGGAGGGCTTGTGCCTCCTCCAGACCGCGAGGGGGCGTCCGTCCTGGTTAGGTTGGGGGCCACGGGTACAAGGCTTGGAAGCCCAGCCCTGTAGGGACCCGTGGTCACCGCCAGGCGGCGCCCCGATGCCGGTTTATCCCGTATGGTCTTTGGCCGGGGATGGAGCCCAGCCGGGACGCCTTCGAGGACCAGAGGAGGGCGTGTGCCTCCTCCAGACTGAGAGGGGGCGTCCGTCTTGGTTAGACGGAAGCCCAGCCCTGTAGGGACCAGTGGCCAGTGCCTATTGATCCCGGCACTTCCGCCACACCAGGAAGTGCCGGGGGGAAGACGAAAGGGGAGACACGGACGGCTTCCGGGTGCGCAGCTGGCACTTCCGACCACACAGGGGTGTGGCCAACGTTAAGTGCCGGGAAGCAGCTGGAGCCCATCCGGGTTCCCATAAAAGGGGCCACCTCCCTCCAGTTATTGGTGGAAGTCGGGAGGCAGTAGGACGGAGCTCGAGAGAGAACAGGAGGCGGCCAGAGCAAAGGCACAGAGACTGTGGGCCCTGGACTTTTGGGGGATTCAGTGCGAGAAACACTGGGGTTGTGAGTGCACGTGACATTGACAATTGTAAATAGTGTAAATAAACGGTGTGTTGGGTGCAAAAAATGTTGTCCGTCTGTCTGTGCCGGGGCCAGCGTTCACAATATATATATATATATATATATATATATATATATATATATATATATATATATATATATATATATATATATATATACGAGGTGTGGCAGAAAAGTAATAAGACTGATTTTTTATTTACCAAAGTTTTTATTTTTTTCAAACATCAATGTTATCCCCTTCAAAGCAGTTCCCTTGGGCAGCTACACACCGATGGAGACGTTGTTCCCACTGTTGGTAGCAGCGCTGGAAGTCTTCAACCGGTATGGTCTTCAGCATGTCCGTTACACTCTTTTGGATGTTTTCTAAAGTCCAAATGACGCCCTTTGAGGACATTTTTCAGTTTAGGAAAAAGGAAAAAGTCACACGGACTGAGGTCAGGTGAATAAGGGGGCTGGGGAACCACAGAAATGCATTTTTTCGATTGTCCTTCTGCTCAATTGTGAGGTTTATCGGCACCATTTTGGCACAGACCTTTCGCATGTGCAAATGTTCAGTCAAAATTTGATGAACGGTAAATCTGTTCAAATTTAATTGTTCACTCAACATTCTTAATGTTAAACGACGGTCTGATCTCACAAGAGTGTTCACACGTTCGATGTTTTCATTGGTTTTCGTTGAAGGCCTCCCTGAAAACTTGAGCTTGGGATAAAGAATGTTCCCCATAGGCCTGTTTTAACTTTTGAAACGTCACACTTGCCGATTCTCCAAGCTTAACACAAAATTTAATGGCACAAAGTTGCTCCAAATTCCGCTGTTCCATTTTGCCTGACGCACAACCAAAAACACAACTTCGCTAATAGCAAAAATCACGTAGTTAACGGAAGGAGTTGAAACTTGCACTGAGCTATGGGAGGATACTGATACACATGCTCTATCAAGGACAACAGCACAGCGTTGCCAGATCGCTTGCAGTGTTGCCAGTCTCATTACTTTTCTGCCACACCTTTTATACACATACATACATACACAGACACATATATACATATTGTGGTCCCCGGCCAGGACGCCCAGGAGGACCAGAGGAGGGCTTGTGCCTCCTCCAGACCGCAAGGGGGCGATCGCCCTGGTTGTATCGGGGGCCACGGGTAGAGGGCTTGGAAGCCCAACCCTGTAGGGGCCCGTGGCCACCGCCAGGCGGCGCCCAGGTGCCTGAGGAACCCTGGAGCCTAGTACTTACGCCACACCAGGAAGTGCTGGGGGGAAGAAGACAGGAGACACCCGGGCGGCTTCTGGGTGCACAGCCGGCACTTCCGCCACACAGGGATGTGTCCAAGAGGGAGAGCCAGGAAGCAGCTGGAGCCCATCCAGGTTCCCATATAAGGGGCCACCTCGATGTTGAGTGAAAAAGGACAGAGCTGGAGAGAGGACGGGAGGCGGTCGAGAGAGAGGCACAGTGACTGAGAGTTTGTGCATGTTCTAATTGTAAATATTGTAAATAAATAGTGTGTGGTGGAACTTACGATGTCCGTCTGCCTGTGTCCGGGTCCCAGTCTAAAATATATATACAGATCTACATATATATACATATCTACATATATACACACACATATATATATACATATTCACATATATATATACACATATATATACATATCTACATATATATATACTTTGTATATAAACATACATACATACATACATATATATTTACATATATATATATATATATATATATATTCTGTATATGGCAAAATCCCCGCGCTTCGCAGTGACGAAAAACTGATTTTAAATTTGTATTAAGAAGAAAAGAAAACACTTTTAAACTGAGGGAAAATATACCAATAACTATCTGTTAAGGATCTCTTTGTATACCACGTTGTCAGTTCAGCAGTCCGGTTGTAATATGACCAAGTTGTGCACTGAGATTACTTTTGAGAATGCAACATATAGTTTTGCCCAGGAGGAAAGCAATGCTGCCTCAAATCAATGGCAACCTTTTGTAGGGTGTGTCCCTGAGACTTATTAATTGTCATCGCGAAGCAGAGCCTTACTGGAAATTTAAGGCATTTCAATTAAAATGGGAGATCAGAGGGTATAACGGTGATGCCAGCAATACATTCAGAGTGTGGCGCTCTGCTGTTTTTTTGTGTAGCTGCCTTCACACAGCTTCTCCGCTGCTTTATAAACGAACGCCATATAAGGCCATCGTTTCTCCTTGCTTCGCAGTTCTGTACTGTTTTATTGTTCGTTTATTACGATTCTTATAGTTATTGTCTAGCTATTCGAGACTTACTTTACTGTTCAGGTACCAATTTCCTTTATTTAATCCGCAGCTTGTACATTATTTTTTGTTCTTTTATTACGATTATAGATATTTATTGATTCCCTTCTTTAGCTGACTGCCTGCTCATATAAGACGCTCCGCTGGTTTTTTGTGAAACAGCCTTTACACAGCTTCTCCACTGTTTTATGAACGAACGACATATAAAGCCATCACCTTGTCAATTGTGTAATACATTTTTTGAACAGGTTTGATGCATGGAAGCGATCACTTGTACTGCGTTCAGTCAGTTCACATGAGCTGCTCTCTTGTGTGATGTTGCGATGTCCACGGCTTTATTTAATGTTAGCTAAGACCCGGCACTTAAAAGTTTCTCGGTACAGCAATTTTAACTCCGTTACAAAGTGATCCAAAGTCTCGCTTATACCTTGTGTCTTCTCATTAAACTTGTATCTCGTGAATAAAGTATTCAGCGTTTTTATTCAGCGCTCTTTGGGAGCTCTTCCTTCTTTTCTACGTACTGCGGTCACAGTCAGTTCACGTGATTACGTGGGAGGCGTGATGATGTTACACGCAGCTCCGCCCCCCACGGCCATCGAGCTAACATCAATTACAGTATATGGAGAAAAATAGGTTCCAGTTATGACCATTACGCTTAGATTTTTCTAAATTAAACCTGCCCAACTTTTGTAAGTAAGCTGTAAGGCATGAGCCTGCCAAATTTCAGCCTTCTAATAACTCGGGAAGTTGGAGAATTAGTGATGAGTGAGTGAGTGGGTGAGCGAGTCAGTGAGGGCTTTGCCTTTTATTAGTATAGATTTACTTGTCCCCTCTTCCCAATGCATTTTTGGGTATCCTGTAATTTTCCAAACATAACACCAGTATAAATTGTGCTTTTAGAATTTTAATTTCTTGGTGTGTTTATTGTGTACGCAACTGATTTCACTCCAGCAGTGAAAACCTTTCTTCAGTGTTTTATACCCTCCCATAAGACAATAAAGACTTGGGTGGCACTTTCAGTAAACCAAAGGCACTTGATCTATCACATTGCAGATTCAGCTGCTTCCAGGGCTCCTCACCCTAAGAAAAAACTTTGCACTCAAGCCATACTGGAATTATAGACTAATGTAGGAATAATTGATTAATTATCAATCTTGCCTTTGGCACTGTTGGTAATTCAATAAATAATTTGGTAAGGCAAATACAAAGTACTTTATTTACCATACCTTTCTCTGTTGTAGTAGGTAGGTCACCAGCCAGTAGACTTATAGCAAAGTAATTGAACCTCACTTGTTCTAAGAAACAGAATGATAAAATGTATTGCTAAACACAAGGATCATGGAAATGTGATAACTGAATATAAATATAGATATATAAAACAGGAAGCAGGCGAATTAGACAAACATATGACATAGAATAGGCTGTTTATTTAGAGTTCTAATTTTTCTGAGTAAATCTTTAAAGATGATGTCAATGGTTGTGTGGAGTAGTTGCTTTGTTGATGCTCTGGGTTCAACTGGAGGATTCCACTTACATAGGAGTGCACTGTCAGGCTGCATGATCGTTTGTCTGTGGTGTGCAGTGCTCTTCTCATTTAGGCTCTTTGTCATCTGTAACTTCATAGGGAAAAGCATTACTCTTTCGGCTATTACAGTTTAGATGCTTAAGTTCCCCTTATGAAGTAATATCTATTCTCAGGCTGCTGGCAAGGTTACTTGGTTTGACAGAATGGATCTAAGCTTTTTGGTCAACAAAGGGAAGAGATTCATAACTTTCAGCTTTCCTGTGCTTCTCATCAGCTTTCTTAGTTTCAGAGAGAATTTTTAGAGGTGTTTAGTCATTTTGGAGACTAAAGGGTAGAGTGCCTCAAAGGAGTCTCCAGGGAGTTCAGTGAGAATGTCCAGACATTATATACAGATGGGTATATCTAGTGGGTGTATCTAGTTTATGAAAAAAGATTGAAACCCTCATAATTAGATTAAATTCACTTCTAGTCACAAAGTCAGTATCATACCATAAGTGCATTGTTTTGTTCATCACAGTTGTCATTTTTTGATGTACAGCTCTTTGTTCTACCTTGAGTTCATTTGCATCTCAATAAGTTTTCAGAGGGGTCTCTGGAAAGATGTCAGTTTAACTTTGAATTACACCTTTGTTATCAGATGAAGTACAGACTGGTGCTGGTACAAAGAGTTACCGTATATACTCACGGATAAGTTGGGACATGATTTTACAGTATAATTTCTGGTATTTTATAATGTTGGCCATATAAGTCGAATTCGGTAAACACATGCTACTGGTACAAGAGATTATGATATACTAACACCCACCTGAGAGAGTAACCATGGGGCACACTGCCTGTTTTTTCTATGTGGGTGCAGCAATGTGCTGTATCAGCACATGCTCCTAACCTTTCTCTCTCTCTGTATATTGTGCCTACATGACCACACGGTAATACCCGAACTATTCCGAAGCCACGTTTGGACTGATTTGTGTTTTTTGTATCTCACACCCTCATACACCTTTATTGTAAGAGCATCCCTTATCTACAATGGAGTGTTCGATCAGAACAAAATATGAAGCTGGTTTTAAATTACACATCATTGAAGTAGTGAAAGAAATTGGTAAATGTATTGCTGCAACAAAATTCGATACATCTGAGAAACAGATGAGTGATTAAAGGAGGCAAGATGTAAAAAAAAAAATGATTAAGTGTCGCATTTTTGAACAGGCATATAAGTCGGGGTCTGATTTTATGATCAATTTTTCGGGTTTCAAGACCCGACTTATACGTGAGTATATATGGTAAGTACTTACTTTGAAATGGAACCTGGGAGATGGTGAAGCTGAATTTTTGCATACATGTTAAATCTGCTGTTTTAATAGACCTAGTATGTCACTAAAGCCTAAATAGCTCGTTGTCTGAAAGTACGTGGTGTTAGTTTGTTAGATAGAGGATGTGGTTCATAATGGCCCTCAGTTTTGTTTTAACTCCCTCCTTTGCTACTACCTCCAGGCGGTTAAGAGTGCGTATCATAACAGCCTGAAATTTTAAAATACTTTGTTAATTTAGTTGTTATGTTTCAGACATTATCCCCAAGGTTCACTGAACCTTATACAATTCTTAAACGTCTCAATTATGTTTATTTTTAGATTTTTAATGCAATAAAAATGCAGAAGCAATCTTCTTTGGTTCCTCCTTCTTCCATAGAGGGAGTAGATCTGACACAAAATGGCAGGGATAGTTTAGAGTGTTCTGGGGTTTGCCCTTTCTCTGCACCTTCATCTAAAAGGTTTTCTGCTATAGATTTAAAGTCCTTTGAAAGTATAGAGGGGACAGAACAAGTATTGCTTTTAGAAACTGGACATATGAAAGAATGTTTGGGATTGGGAGATAAAGATCAAAATAAGAGACAAGTGGATCAATTGGTTTCTAAATGTGATATAGTATGTGGAGAGGGAATAAGGGGGAACTTACAGAATTAGTAATCTTGCTTTAACAGATGCGACGTTTCCAGCCAGTAGACATGCAGGAATCTAATACAGTATATGGACATGTTAATTTACCAATTAATGGGGAGAAAATGACAACAAATTAGATTATTCAAATTGGATTAAATTATTCTCTAACTGTAACTGTAGCTTCCCCTTCATTAAAAAATAAAACTGAAATAGCAGATCAGCTGATAGTACAGTACATGAGAGAATGTTAGATAAAAATAATGTATGGACTATTGACCCGAAAAGCCCATATCTAATTAACAGGGATTCAAATTTGGGAAGGATTGAACAGTTTGGTACAGTTCGTTATGGACTATTTTGATCATATACATTTTGTACATTTAAATTTAGATCACTTGAATGTAGCTGAAAAAAAGATTATTACATTTCTTTAAAAAGAATAGCGATATCATTATCAAACACAGCTGACAAGGGTTCAATGGCTTTCATAATGGACAGATCACAATATCTATATGAGACTAAAAGACAATTGTCTAATACTTTGCATTATCAACCCTTAGCAAAACCTTTGTAGGAGATCACAAAACAAAAAATAGCAAAGATCTTAAATCAGCTGTTTGAACAAGGATATATAAACAAGGTATTTATTGGACCCAGAAGTTCCGACAATGCGTAAATTTTATTTATTGCCTAAGATCCATAAGCCCATAGAGACTTGGATAGTACCATTTGAAATTCCATCTGATGGACCAATAATCTCTCGATTGCCTTCTGAGTCATATACAGTAACATTTCAGAATATATGATTAATTTTCTGAATCCCTTCTCTCAGAAACACAATAGTTATGTGAAGAATACTTATTATTTCCTTCAGGTTATTAAAAAGCAAAAATTCCCGACAGGAGCCCTCCTATTTACAATAGATGTGGAATCTCTTTATACGAACATAGAGACACAATTGGATTTGATGGCAGTTCAGAAAGTGTTAAAAAGTTTCCTGACACAGAAAGTTCGGATCGTGGAATAATGAAGTTATTAGAGTGGTATAGCTATGGGCAAAAAGTTTGCCACAGCTTATGTTTATGCAGTATATATGATGGATTGGGAATAGTCAGAATTTCAAAAGTGTTCCCACATACTGTTGTGGATGATATACGTATTGGGGTATGGGGTATGAATGTTTTCAGTTCAGGAGTTTGATCATTTTTCTGGTTTTAAATACACATCATTCTGCCATTAAACTACAAGTTAAAGCAAGTTCTAAGTCCATTTCTTTTTTAGACACGGAGATCTTGTTTTGAGATACTGTAGAATGTAAAA